>NW_027430367.1:0-40858 GCF_044706935.1 Curcuma longa | reverse complement strand
GTCTACAAAAGGAGAACAACCCAGCAAACTGGAGAATTTTTGCAAACTCAGCACTCTCAAACACAAGAACCAAACTCCACTGTATCTGACACTCACGATGGTATGGATTCCTCTCCTAATTATACTCCTGCTTCTATAATTGATGATTCAGATTTGCCCAATGCCCATAGAAAAGGGATCCGTAGATGCACTGAACATCCAATTCAAAGATATGTTGCATATGGAAAGTTGTCTCCATCTTACAAGGCATTTGTCACAAATCTGGACAGTGTCAAAGTGCCCCTATCTATTCAGGAGGCTCTCATAAGACCAGAATGGAAGAAAGCTGTAGAAGAAGAGGTTCGGGCCTTAGAAAACAACAACACCTGGGTCTTGACAACACTACCACCTGGAAAAAATCCGGTTGGGTGTAAATGGATTTTTACTGTCAAGTACAAAGCTGATGGGAGTATAGACAGGTTCAAAGCAAGACTTGTGGCTAAGGGGTTCACTCAATCCTATGGAATTGACTATCAAGAGACCTTCGCACCAGTGGCCAAACTAAACACAGTTCGAGTGTTACTGTCCTTAGCAGTAAATCAAGATTGGTCATTATATCAACTTGATGTCAAGAACGCATTCTTGAATGGAGATCTCAAAGAGGAAGTCTACATGATCATACCTCCTGGACTAGAAAATAAGTCAAATCGAAATTTGGTGTGCAAATTAAAGAAGTCATTGTACGGCTTAAAGCAGTCTCCTCGTGCATGGTTTGAGAGATTTGCTAAGACTTTGACAGCCAATGGGTATTCACAATGTCAGACAGATCACACATTGTTTGTTAAAGGTGGATCAGGAGGAAAAATGACAATTCTTGTAGTCTATGTGGATGATATCATCCTTACTGGAGATGATTCAGAAGAAATTCTTAGGCTGAAAAAACTGTTGGCAACTGAATTCGAAATCAAAGACCTCGGGATACTGAGATACTTTCTCGGAATGGAGGTGGCTCGATCAAAGGAGGGTATTGTTATATCACAAAGGAAGTATATACTGGACTTGTTGAATGAAACTGGTTTTCTTGGCTGCAAACCTGCTGATACACCTATGGATTCTACAAAGAAACTGAATCGAAGTGAAGAAGGCACACCAGTTGACAAGGGTAGGTATCAAAGGCTGGTTGGAAAACTTATTTACCTATCACACACTCGACCCGACATTGCTTATTCGGTGAGTGTAGTCAGCCAACATATGAATAATCCAACTAAGGATCATTTAGATGCAGTAATTAGAATTTTGAGATACTTGAAGATGACTCCTGGTCATGGATTACTGTTTAAAAAGAGTGAAAGTCGTGTAGTTGAGATTTACACAGATGCAAGCTGGGCAGGAGAACAGACTGATAGAAGGTCAACTACTGGTTACTGCTCCTATGTTTGGGGGAATCTTGTCACTTGGAGAAGCAAGAAACAGGCTGTGGTTTCTCGCAGCAGTGCAGAATCGGAATATCGAGCTCTTGCTCTTGGTATATGCGAAGGAATGTGGTTACAAAGATTGCTAAGGGAACTCAATATTGAAGATCAAGCCCTGGTGAAGATGTTTACTGACAGTCAGGCAACCATCAGTATAGCTAAAAATCCAGTGCATCATGATAGGACGAAACATATTGAGATTGATCGTCATTTTATCTCTGAAAAGGTCAACACAGGAATCATTTAGCTTAGCTACATTCCTACAAGACAGCAGATTGCTGATGTCCTCACCAAGGCACTTCCAAGAGTCAGCTTCAATGATTTGAATTCCAAGCTTGGTTTGTATAGCATATACAACCCAGCTTGAGGGGGAGTGTAGAAATATGAGATTTAGTTTCTATATTTAGAAAAGATTCAGATTTATTTAGCTTTTTGGGTAGTACTGAATTTAGGAAATTACAATCAACTAATTGATTGTCTTCCTAATTTGTAGGAAATTACAATCAACTAATTGATTGTCTATCAAATAATTTATTGTCTTCCAAATTTGTAGATATTTGGTTTCCTAGTTTTAGTAGATGTATACTCTATATATTAGGATGTAAATTTTTCTGAAGAATAAGAAAAGTGATCATCAATTTCTTCATGAACTAATCCAACCAACACAATTATAAAGAAGCAACCTTTTTTCTCAACAAATTTCCAATGACATTTTCCTCTTTTGTTGTCATTAATGTTTTTTCTATTTATGTTTGATGCAGTTTTGTTGTACTTTGTTTGTCTAGTTCTTTGACTACTGTTCTATTTAGAATAAGAAACTACAGAAGTCATTTCCATCTTATTGGTGAATATTAATGCAAGCATGAAAGTCAATGGGTAGTACTAACTCAATATGAGAATTAGCATTGTTGTTATGTTATGACATAATTTACTTAGTTCCTATTTTTCTTTTTCTTCAGTTTATTTGCTTATTTATAAATTCAAATATTAATCCTGTGGAGCCTTAGCTAGATCTTCCCATTCAGATTGATCTTTTAAGTTTAACGACTGATCTGTGAGTTCTCTGATCCATGTTGCTTTGATTGCCTGTGTTTGAATTGACTACAAGTTTCTTCTTAATGATGGGAAAGATGTCGCAACAAGGGGTGTGCAAAGAACTGAACTAAACTGTGGTGTACCTTGGTCAGACTCAAAATTTCAAGTTTTCCCTGGATTTCCAAACCTAGCCCGAATCTTAAACCAAACCATCATCAAGAATTTATGCTATGTAATATAGTCAAAACCCTTAATTCTGGAATTGATTTCTCCTTAACTTGAGTTGCTGAAGTGGGCAAGGGCCGAATCTCGGCGAAACCGAGGCAATACCCTCCTCCGTTATGGGCAATTGCAATTTCCTGATTTACTTCCTCACAGATGGTCGTGGGGTCGATCGTGTGGGGCCGCTGGAGTGGCGGATTCCACCTTATGCTGAACTGAAATGTAAACTTGAGTAATTTAATCGTTTTTAAGCTTTCTCAATAGTTTCTGAGTTGGATCTTCAGTTAAATGAAAATTTCATGTTGGGTCAGATTTAGTCGAGACCCATGTAGACCCTTGCCCATCTCTATATACATGATGTTGCTGAAAAAGCATACATGCAAGTGCGGTTGCTGATATTGTTGAATAAGGCATTTTAGAACCTTTGCACCCCTTATTTTATCCATGCAGTTATCCTTTAATATTACTACATGAGTTGCATTGTTTAAGAAGTTTTTCATATGATATCTCATTAGAAGATATATTTGGTCTGTGGACAGCTGGTGCCATCGTATTTTCCCTATTCAAGAAACTTGCATTCTAGCAAAGAAGGATCTACAATTGGTTGTTTCAAAACTAATAGAAGACTACTTGGGTAAGGATCAAGAAAAGCTTGAGCAACATATTAAGGTAAGCTCCATATGGGGCTTAAACATTTTCTTAATTAATTTGTGTGTTTTCTTTGTATGTTCTATGAATCCCTTTACTTATGTGTTTTTTGTTAGTAGAGAGTTCAGACTTTTGTTCATAAGTATCAGTTATTCTGTATTCTATAATATTATGATCACTGTGCACTTGAAGGCCATGTTTCCTACGATTAGGGAAATAGCTGGACAAAGAAACCATGTAGGCAAAATAATTAATGGGAAACGTTCAGGAAAGATTTCTTAATTTAAGTTTCCTCTATGGTAATAAAATAAGTAGGAAAACTTTCTCATTGTTCCGTTAGAAAGATAGAGGGAGACAAAAAACAATTTCTAAAAAATTGATTTGATTAAAATATAAAATACCATTAATAATAAATAGATTTGAAAAAAATTATTTTTTGGTTGAAATTAACCACCATTCAATGTGTGTTCGCTTGTCTGCCAGAGTTGGGAGGAAGCATATTTGACCAAAGTTGGGGAAATATTTCCTCAGCCAATGTTTTTCTCATATTGTTTTCTACCAAGGAAATGGGAGGAAAGGGTGGAACCCATCCATCTTTCCTTAGCTCCATTTCCTTCCTCAGGTGTTTCAGCTGATGGGAATGAGGTCAACACTGAAGCAGATGTTACTTCCCATAGCAACCATATTCAAAAGTTCTGGGTGATTCAATTTATGGATTCACACACTTGATCTCAGTTTTTTTTTTTCCTCTTGTAAATTGCGCATATCAACTATTTTTTTGCTCCTAGTGATGAACTGATTGTCCAACTAATTTACATTGCTCCTAGGGATCTAAATACATTTTGCATATTGATAGCCAGGAAGTAGCCATCAGGTACTGAGTGAGTCGATTGACCCCACTCCAATTTTCTATTTTCAATCGTTAGATATTTATATTATTTTGTTTCAACTGATATTGTCAAATAAATAAAAACTTATCTATGTTCATGCTTAGATCGTTTAGCAAGATCAGTATCAGTATTGGTTGGTTAGATATTTTAGGTATTGGATTTATGATGGGTGATATTGAAATTGAAAAAAAATAAATAAAATGAATACAAATATAAAATAATATTGTTTAATATATTAGTATGAATATGTAGTTAATATGCAATACACCAATACAATTAATAATATTTACAGGCTAATTATTAGAATATTTACATTAAGTGTATAGCATAGTTAAAGTTTTAATTAATGAAATATGAGTTGATATATGAACTTGTGAATGTTACTTATTAGCACAGTATTAGTTTCCTATCAATACAGTATTAATTTCCTATTAATAGATTTCTATCAAGAATATGTTTAATATTTTATGTCATTTTTAAGATTGCAATATAATTAAATTTGATTTAAGTATAAATAATATAATATTTAATTTAATTATAAATAATTGTAATCTTTAATTATTAATTTAAAAATTTATTATTATATTAATAACCAACAATATTTTGATAATTTCACTTAAATATTAAATAATATAGTATTTAATTACTATTTTAAAAAAATAATACTTATGTAATGATAATTTTCATATATAAATTACTATACTAAAAATTAATCACTAGATTAACCTCCTTTCCGGTCTCCAAATTTTATAATCCCCGATTCCCACCTACCTACAAAAGCATATAAGCTAATCTAATCTAATGAGATGTAGTTATGCCTAGAGTGGCCTTTTATCTTCCAAAACATGCAGCATCTCCTCCCAGATGCACACAGGGACTCTATAGTAGCTCTTGAATGCTCTCACCCTAGCAATGAAAAAGTCCTCGTGTGTCAAATCGAACAAGAGCTAGTCCAATTCACATAAATGTGTCTGATTCCATCTGTGGAACATAAATTTCTACTGATTTTACTGAATGAAATGAGTTTCAAAACTTTTTCCTACATTTTCTCTTGTTCTGTGCTTGTGTTTGAAACCTCAAGTACTCTCGGATCAGACAAATTTGATCCTGCTTTACCTCAGCTGATTGCCATCTGGATTAGCTGATATTTCCATACAAGAATTTTTAGACATTAGGTTATTGACTTCAAAAGAATTGTCTAGCTATGATGTTATAGCAGCAGATTTGTGCCAGATATATGGTTTAAATGCGGTAGTATTAATCTTACATTCTTTCTCCGACATGATAGTTCAATATTGTGGAATTAATATTTATGCAATCAAAGCAGCAAGTTTATTTTTGTGGTGTGGATTCTTTTTATTTGGGGTAGAAGCTAATGTCTTCCTATAAATCTATATCTTGATCATATCTAAGGACATCTATCATACTATTCAGGAGAAAAGAGCTTATAATGGTATGAAAATGTTGATGTGAGGAGGAAAGAGAGCAAACTTGAACTTATACATAGTATAATTATAATGATTTAAAAATTCAAAAATTGCGAGTTTGATGGTGGGATAAAATTGAAAGCAGTCAAATTAATTAAGACTCAGCTTGTCTGTTCTGGGACATTTAGAGTATAGGTTAGATTTACAAGTTGAAGAACCTTTATTAATGCAATTTATTAATACCTCAGTTAGGTGATGTGAGATCAAGACAAATATACACATTAATTGAGGAAGAGTGAGACTAAAGAAGACTTGATTAACAATAATAAAATAAAATAAAATAAAATATAAATGAGGATATAATAGGGGATCAAGCCTAATGATATAGGAGGATCTATAAAGCCAACCTTAGTGAGATAAAGGATTGATTGTTGCCGTTGTATTTATTTAATTTAATTAGAATCTGGTGCAGGTATCCATAAATATGTTTTGGACAGTTTACTAATTCTATAATCAAACATCATGTTACTATTTAGGTAGACTTGCATATCACTCAGGTTACTATTCTTATATAATAGCATGTTACATTGTGCCACCAATTGCAATATAATTTGATTTGTATTGATTTAGTCATTCCTTTAGTTTGCAGTTGGATATAACCGAAGAGGCATGGACGATGAGATAAATTCTCAAAAGAGCACTGACAAAGACACAGAGACATCAACTTTGTTGGATCGAGATGTATGTTTCACAGCAGTTGCAGGGGCAGTCAAAGCTGTTGCAAAAAACGCAATTGTGGATCTCAAATCTCCTGAGGTGACCTTCTAAATTATACATCTTTGCACATTTATAGTAAAGTAGATTCAGTATATAAAAATCATATCTTAAAATTTGAAACACGATGTATAGACCATCCCTGAGGAATATCCTACCCTTGTCTGATAAAATCATTTCCCCTCCAAAATTTGAAATTAATAGTTATTCACTTTTGCAAATGCCCTAAATTTAATAATTTGACTTCAATTTTTTGTTATCCTTGAGATGCACCATGTTAAGTTATTGTTTTTTACCTTGATATCATAAAATGTCGTGTTGTGTTGGTTATGCAGGTAGCTGTGCTCGTAGAGCTACTGCCTATATCAAGGATTCCACAAGGATTGTTAGTAGCTGGAGTTTCTGTTCTTCCACTTGAATTTGTCACTATCAAACCTAGGCTTTGCATCAAATCACTCATTGCTGATGCGAAAGGTCACAAATGATACCATTTAAGTATAGGACGTTTATTTCAGATGTACTTTTCCTCCAAGTGCACGGAGCAACAATGTCACCGTTGCAAGACATGCTAATTAATATTATTCCTCTTGTCTTCCTAATTAATTTCCTGTTGCTAGCTTCCAGTAGATGAAAAAATAAAATCAGTTGTTGCAATGGGAGACCTTACATCTCTTGAGTATCAATTTGAAAATCTTTTCAGGTAATTGTCATTCTACATGTGAGCATTTTTATTTTCACAAAAAATAAAACAATTTCATGCCTAGTTCTGCGTCCTGACAAGTTTTGGCATTTTTTGGCCAAAATGATGGCACTGCCTGACTCTTGAAAATGAATGCATGACAGCAAGGCTGATGTTGAATTTAGGATACTTTTTCTCAGTGCCTTTCATGTTGAAGTCAGGTTGCTTTCTGATAAACACATTTAAGTAAACAATGATGTAGTTCAATTCAGAAATTTTCCACTTCTTTATTGCATTCGAAGATGATAAATACTGTGAATTGCCTGTATATTTTAAATTTTTAATGACATGGTCACGCATCTCAGATAGACTGCAATCAACCATTAAACCTTCAATTACTCATAGATTTATTTCCTATGTATGCAAAAGATTTGAACTTTTGTGACTTCAGGAAGGTTCTTGTTTGCCCTATTCAACTTTTATATTTCGCGCAGGAAACACAAGATCCTGGCTTAGGCATCTGTTGTGGGTTATATGTAACATTGAGGTTCTAAATTTTTGACAAAATTGTTTTCAAGATATGACATGTGAGATTATTTTTTTTATGGATATAAAATTTCATTATCTGTTGAAAAAAATACTCAACGTGCTCATGTAGCAGGTTTTAGTCCTAACAATTACTACACGTATAAATATATTGCAGAGTGAGTAGGAAAAATAAAAGTCTACATGCAAGGTGCTATGCAGTCATTCTTAGAGCAATTAGGATCTTGTATGAAATCACGTAAGTTTTCCTTTTGTGGAGAAGGGCATCTTTTTCAGGTGCTGTTTAAATTCCAGCAAGTCTAGAAATTTCAGTTATTTTGATTATAAGGATGAATTTACTCTATCTCACTGTCAAAGAAATGTTGCACATTACTGAATAAGATTTAAATTTGCAGGCAAGATCTGCATATATGTTTTTAACATGTTTAAAAAAGTGATCGACATGGCCTTCATTGTCGTGTTTACTTTTTTGAAGTTTGCTTTTCCATTGCCGGTCTCAATCAACTGAGCCTAGTTTCTGTAAACAGTATGCATGCTGTTAAACGTCTCTTTTTGGTTCATATATTCCACAAAATTGAACGTCATAGAAGTGCCTTTCTGCTTTCTAGCAGCTGCTTTTTGAAGCACTTAAGTGGCTATGAGACTTGAAATCATTCTACCATTCCTAACTTTTTGACCAATGGGTGCATCATATGTTTCATCATCTAATCCATTATGCATTTTGCATGAGATATTATGTTTTGATGATTTGGACTGTATCTTAAAACCATTTTGGCCATGCTCTGATGATTTGGACAGCTATCGCTTATGGTCTGTCTAAAAGGTACTAAGCTTTTGAAAATTGTGAGTGGTGATCCAGAAAGGGTTGGAAATCTGTCTCATTTTCGTGTATCATCTGTCAAACCTGTTGGACATCTTTCAGATCAGTATCAAGTGAAAAATATGAAGAGCATGTCTGCTGCTGAGTGCAATGCACGCGTGCATGGCTGCATGCATCTTTTTGCAGAGAACGGCAGCAGATCACTAGTTTGTGTCACCAGAGGAAGGAAACAGTATGGTGGCAGGGATGCATCAAGCATGCGACACATCCATGTGAGATGCAGTCACGTTGCCTATCGTACTGCTGGTAATGTTTGCTGTTCGTTACTCTCAACTTGAGCTCCTTTTTTCAATTCCCCCTCTCTTCTTGAGATAAAAATATTAATATTGGTTGATTTTTACAAAAATTTTTGTAAGGTAATTGATTATGGAAATAATGTTTACTATAGTTTTATCGGAACTAAATCTGCATTTAGGGAAGAAACTGTACAAAAAATACTTCACTTGATAGACCATTCACATGTTCTTGGAAAATTGTTGGATGTGGTGGCCATGAGTGATTAAAGCAGATTTGGTAAATTACAAATTAATTGCAGTGCACAGTGATTACACGCCAGTCAAGTATCTCAGGTACATTTTTTGTTGCTATATAACTGCCCAGTTACAGTGATAAGGTTGACAGTTGTTAATAACATTGTGTTAATCATGTTGCATACCATTTGTTTCATTGATTTTAGATTTTACTTTTCTAAGTGGGTTTTATTTTACAAATGCAGTTACTAATCATTATTATTTTTGAAATAATTTTATAACTAAAATTTATATAATTAAATTTATTTATAAATTATTCAAGAACACTAATAAATCAATTTCACTACTATTTAAACTTATTTATTTAACATATTCTTTCATTATTGATTGTACATTGACTGATGCTAAGAGTTAGTAAAGCATCGACTACTAGCTAAGAGAGAGCTCGAGATTAAAGAACTCCTTAAAAACAATCTTACTATACATCCTAACAAGAGGTTATAGGAGCCATTGGTCCTACAGGAGACATGGAGAAGAAGGACAAATCAAAGAATTTGGTACTTCTGACGGATTTTACTAAAGAACTTATAGCAAAGTAAAAAGGGTGGCTCATAACAAGGGAGAGTTTTATACCTAGGAGCCTCCAATGATGAATCATCATATCAATGATTCAAGGTACCAATGATGAATCTCAATGATGGAAGATTAATAAATGTCGAATCAAAGGAGGCATCATCACCATTACTTCTCTAATGCCGCCTTGACTTGTATTTTGATGTGCTTCATGCAGATTCAGGATTGACCCCACATGCACGACTCACATAAAATAACATGTCACAATTTCCTTGATAAATTTGGTGCTAACCATTCATTGTTATAGTAATTAGAGTGAGCTTTCTAGAGTATTTTAGTTAGAACGAGTAAGACTAAAAAAAAAAAAAAACAAAAAAAAAACCAAGTGCATTAAGATAGCAACATGCAAAGAACAAAAGTACATGCATAAAACCTCAAGTTAATTAACCACAAACAATCCTCAAATATGTAGTACGTAGCTATTATACAATAATAGAGGAGCAACTTAATGCCTCATATCTCTTGCTCATCAGTTACACTGTGTCGTCCCCAAGAGCTCTAAGCTTCATAAAGTATACACGTACTCAGAAGCTTCATATCGATTGATTCACTCGACGAACGAACGAACGAACTATCCATGCGATATGATGATCGATGTCTCACAACAGCACAAACAACAAATGGCTGGCCTGAACGAAACTCACGAACGGCAGATGGACATGGAGAGATCCAAATTAACTCTATGGCCGCCGGAACAGTCACCGACGTTTCTACCTGCCGAGGAGGAAGAACAAAACCCCAAACTTCCTTTGCTCGCCTCATTACTTTGAGTAGAGTAGGAAGACAATGAGAGGGACAGTGAACATCGGTCAGCCTCTTCACTCAATGGGCATTTATACAACCCCCATCCACCACCCTTGTCGTCATTCACCACGTTACCCTGCCACCAGTTTAATTACCACAGGTCAAACTTAACTCATCCATGTAATCCTCGAGTATTGATACAATGTATATATATTTACAGATACACACAACGATATATACGAACGAAAGCATTGTCATATGTCAACATTAAGTGCTGGGGAAATATCCCTGTAGTCCTAGTGCATGTATATAGTAGCTTGTACCTGTTTGTTCTTTTACCTATTGAATCGCAGAAACTTGTTGGCTGTAGAATTATACGACCAATAAATGCAATTCAAGCAGTTTCTGCTCGGCATTTAATAATATTCGTAGCTCAAGGACGAGCTCAGAAAGAATAATCATGGCGTAGAGATATTGTAAAATGGGCATGCACCAGGAGGAATCCCAAGCTGATGGAGTCTCTGTCATGCATCATGCATGCCAAGTACCCAACAAGATGGTGAAGGAAGGAGATCATCCAAGGAGATATATATATTATATATATCGATCGAATGGAGGTTGAGGCAACAAAAAAGCAAAAGGATTGCAGAGGTGTGCGCGCGCAAACTTTTGTGGTTTACCTTAAAATGGATAGATTCTTCCGCTCTGGGTGCCCCAGCAGGAAGAGTGAGCTTGGTTAGGGGGCGATCGAATGCCAAGTTAGGAGCATCTTTCTGCCATCTGATCCTTTCCTCTTTGATTTTCTTCTCCATCCCCAAGGCTGGCATGCGATGATCCAAGCATCGGAGGGAGGTGACTGCACCAGCCAGGCTTTTGAAGCTTGTTTGTGTTTCCATCCTCGTCCTGAGACCACACGAGGAAGAGGGCGAGGAGGGTGGGTGATAAGCAAGATTTTTCAATTTTCACAAACGAAAAACAAATGAAAAGAAAAGAAAAAGTGGAGGGAGGAAGAAGAAGAAGAAGAAGAAGAAGCAGGTGGGAGTTTTGTCCTTTTATGCTGCAAATTGGCTGTCACTGTTGGAACTTGGAAGTGGAGGAAGGAAAAAAGTAGCTTAGTTTGGCTTAAGTCGCAAACCTTTTCAGAGTAGGGAGGGTGCTGCTGCTGTAGTACAAGGGCTGAGAGAATTGCTTAGTGTGCTTTGGCCAGGGGCAGGAGGAAGAACCACCACCACCACCATCACCACCACCACCACCCACCACCATCTTCCTCATCACCACCTCCATCATTGTCATGGCATGTGTAGTTCTTTCTGACTTGTAACTCTAATGACAAACAAGATGAGGAACAAAGTTAGTTAATGGGTTGGTTATAGCCTCCTAACCTTAAATAATATCACACAAACTAAATATGAACTTGGAGCAGGCAAAGGTTTTGAGTTTTTTTTTTTATTATTCAGCCATTTACTCAGCTGGCTAACCTTCAGCACACATAAACATAAAGGACAAAAGTTGTAGGTGCAGTTTCATTAAATCTTAAATTAGTAAGGAAAACACCATGACCATCAACTCCAGTATCGTCAAGCCTCACAGTTCATCCATGCAGGAAAACAAGGCAAAAGAAGGAAACTGCTGGACAATTTGGAAGCACAACTGGAATTGAAAGGGAGAAAGAAAAGAAGAAGAAGAAGAAGAAAGACCATGGCTCCTTTCTCATGCCTCATCGAGTCGAAGGGAACACTTTCTCCTATGGAAAATTGTCTTAGATTTTCAACAAGTATAATGGGAAGATGAGTTACCTTGCCTGCCCAAGTCATTCCTCAAGCTTCGATACATCTGGTCAAAACCATATCGTTTTTCTTTGTTAGCGAGAAGAAGAAGATTTTCATAAAGCTCGAGACATGAATGAGAAGAAGCTAAGTAACTATCATGCCTGGAGATGACTCTTGACGTGGGATATGGTCAAGCCTCTAACATCCATGAGCTGAAGCACAAGCTTGGGAGTGGCCTCTGGAAATGGCATGCAGCCAGCAAGAGGGAGATCAAAACTTGACAGATACTGAAATTTAAGGGAGAGGAAGAAGAGATTGAGCATGTGCATACTGTCTTGGCCCCCAAGCCTCTGTATGGCGTTGACGAAGCAGAGATGGAGGTCAGGAGTCCATCTGAGACGAGGAACCTTGGACCTCGTGTACTGCCTCACGGCACCGTTCCTCCCACAGTTCCCCATCTCTCCCCCCTCTCAGCCTCAACTCGGCCCTTCCTCCTTTCTTGCTATATTTATAACAAACCACCACTTGCTCCTTTCAACGAGCTGTCGCTGCTTGTTTATTATTAATCTTTCTAAATCGCCTCAAGCATTGATTTTGAGCTGCTCTCGCTCCCTCTTCCTGTTCCTACTCCTACTCCTACTCCTCCTACATGGGTGTCTCTAAATATCGTTGGGACTGTCGAGGTTTAACGCAACACTCAGAGTGGGAGGTCTGAGGATCACGAGGAGGATTTATTAAGCGGATCCAAATGACTTCAAAGAAGGGAAAAAAAATATACACAGGAAGAAGACAAACTTCCTGCGCTGCTTCTCATCTTCCCCCTCTACCTGAAAAGGGAGCCTTTTTTTTTTCTCATTTAATTATCATCTCTGTTTTTTTTAACCAAATGATCATGATTAATTTGCAGCTACACAGCTTTTGACTCAGCGAACAAGAGACAGACATGGAAATAAAGAAAGAAATGAGAGAGAGAAAGCGCGAGAGAGATTTGGGGTGTGGCAAAGTTATGATCATGGGAAGGTGCACAAGAAAACGGCTATAGAATCTCTGAGCACAGATTTCTTTACCACTCCTGTGTCAAAACTTTTGGTGTTTTGGACCATTTTATTCCCCTTTTTTGTTACGAACTAAGAGAATTTTAGCCTCTAATGCAGCAATGCTTTGAATGGGTCTCGAGGGTAGAGCAGTATCATCACCTCCCCATCTCTCTCTCTCTTTCTTTCTTGCTTTCTTTCTTTCTTGTCATAGAGACATAGAGTCAACTATTTGAGGTAGCAGCAGCAGGAGAGCAGAAGCCTCCAAAGAAGGGATGAACTATGAATCCATGACCAGAGGACCTAAATGGCAGGCTATGCACACACTTTGCTTGCTTGCTTGCTTGCTTGCTTACTTGCTTGCTTTGATGCTCAAATAGACAGTAAATCATATTTATCAGAAAAGTAAGAATTTAATTTAATTTTTATTTAATCTTGCAAGCACTGCAGCAGGTAATTAAGTAGGAAGATAAAGAAGATGAGTTGGTGGCTGAAAGAGGTGGCTCAGTTCCAGAGACAAGTAACTGGTGGGAAAGAATAGAAGAGAACAAAGAGTAAAAAGTATTGATTGTTTTCTTTTCAGTTTGAGTACTTCAAAGCCTAGTCAGTCGCTGGCAATCTCTGAAAATTCTTCCTGCCTCCATGCAGAATTGGGCAGACCTAATAAATTTGGCAGGGTAGTAGGATTGGCCTTTAGACATTGTACACTTATATATTTAAATTTTTTTATTTCAAACTGTTGCATTTACTTGTTACTTGTCTCAGGGGAAAAGCAGAGAGAGCAGAGAAGAGCAGAGCAAATTGAAGAAAAAGGGAAAAAGGGAAAGGCAGAAGAAGTGGAATAATAATGATGAAGTGGAAGCAACTTTAGCATGGATGTCACTGGCTCATGACTTCGTGATAGGGATAGGGCAATGTTGTTGCATTGTTGCATGCACACAAGGTACCATCGAGTGGAGCAGTGCTTAGCCTACTGTTGCCACTCTAATTATTTTGGCTCATTCTTTTTCACCCTCTGCTGCTCTTACAAGCCAAGTGACAATCCAAACAAAAATCTAACAGATTTTACCATGTTTTTCAAATACATACTTTTACCAATTTGATTTTCAATATTATTAGTTTTTGTTCTTCAGTTGATCGATCATTTGAGTTGGAAAGGTAGCTGATTTTGGTTTTTGTTCAATTATAAATTAGATCATTTTGGCTTAAACTTCTCAATTCAACTTATCTTTGTTCACATTTAACTCGACTAATAATAATAACAATAATAATGAAAAATAAAATAAAATTTTCAAAATTATTTTTTTTATCATAACAACACAACTTTTATTTTATTTTATTTTCAAATGCTTATTAAACTTTAGAAGGTAGGGTTGATCAAAGGTGGCTTTAGCTTCACTTCGTTTCCATGAGATGATTAGGTTTGTTTAAGGTGTATCTAGTGTTAGCTAAGGTGAATCAAGGGTTGGTTAAGTTTTCTCAAGGTGGATGGATGCAACTCAATTGAGGTAAATGGGCTAAGCCCTTAGGTGCGATTGAGGTGGTCAAAGTTTGTCCGAGATGAAACGACTAAGATGCAATGAGAATGATTATGGGTTGACATGAGGTGCATATAACATAACTTTGTCCAAGTTAAAGTAGATACTAAGGGTGCATGATTTCTTTTTATCCCGTTATTTTTGAAGAAATGGCTAAAGATCTATGAAAGCTACCTAAAAGCTCCCAAAGGGCATTGTAAAAGGTTGTTGTAGCACTATCCTTTTAAAGGCCATTAAGGTGAGTGAGTGCCCTTCAATGCGTTTTTGGCACATGTTGACTCATAATTGATACCATTTTGTTTGTTCAAATTATCATATATATTGACACAAATCCATGGGGGTCGTAATCATTGATGTAGCTTTTATTCTTTGTTCTTTTTACCTACATTAGTTATATAAGCAATACTATTACGATACATCGAACCTAATCTATAATGCATTAAAAATAGGATCAAACTTATCATTATCAATAAGACTACAAAACTAAAATTGATACATGACAAACCGAATGCGGACCTGAGTTCAAAATAAGAGTCATTGTATCCTTGTCACCAGAATTCCTATAAGCGTGGAATGATCTTCTATAGGGATTGGGCGGCAATCCATATCTTGGTCTCAATGTGGAAGAGTTTAAAGAAGAAGACCAAAGTTAAGATGCCCAAATTGAATGAACTCTTTTCTTATTATACCAAGTTCATCTTGTAGGGACCATCCACCATAAAACTCATAATCCGTTAACAATCCATTAATGTTAACGAATCGGGTTATTGGATCTATACGTTGAATCAACATCCAATATCTAAACTCCCCTTTATGCTAGAAGCAATAAATCACTTAATTAGAGTTTAGTTTCCTTAATGATAATTAGTCATGTGTGTGTTAATCAAGTGTAAGCCTGTCTTATAGAGATTTAAGCCATCAATGTGGACTTAATCCTTCAATCTTCTACTTGGGCTATACGTAATCTCATATACATCACGCAATTCCTTAGTTGAACTCAACATGCCAAATTTTATAGGTTAAATAACTAACGCGTGCATAGAATAGTGATTATTCTGGAGGCGAAAGATTGGAGGAGAATTGGGGAGAGAACAAGTTTAAAAAATTAAAAAAAATGAGTAAAAAACCACAACGACACTGCTTCTAGAATTTTTGTCAAAAAAGAAAAATTTTATTCAATCAACCAAACTGGCTGTAAACAGTTAAACACACCTCGTAAACCCAAATCCTAATTTGAAAAAGTTAAAAATATCAAAAAATCTTAAAAATAAAAGTGATTATTTTGAATTGTACATTGTTATATCTTTAAAAGCTATTATCAATCAATCGTAAACATCTAAGTGAAATGATATCCTCTTAAAGATAAAATAATTTTATTTGAAAAAGTATGTAAAAGATGTTTTAACAATGGACAATATTAAATTGGTAACCAATAAAACTAAGTTAATAATAATAATAATAATAGTGCCTTAATATGTGAAAGAAATTGTTAAGAATATAATGGGATTAACTGGAGTTGTCACACTAAGTTATACTAATTTAAACTATGGATATCAAATAGATTGGATTCGAGATATCATCAAATCACCATCGATGATAATTATGTAATTAATAAAGATACGAAATAAACTTGGCCGTCATAATTCAATTATAAAAAAAGGACACGGACATATAACATCCTCACTAAGATTGTACAGAGTAATCTCAACATAAAGAGATAATGATTTACGTGATAGAGGAGATTGTTAGTAGTCATAATTAAATCAATTATGTTGTGTTTAACATGCATTTGGATTAAATGTTGTGGAATATAATCTGGACTTTTCTTCTAGCTTACGTATCACGTTTCGGAGTCTAATCTTCACAAGTCAATATTACCAATTCAAATGGTCGATATCCTTAATGACAATTAGTCATATGTGTGTTAATTAAGTGTAAGCTCACCTTATGGAGATTAAACCATTAATGTGGACTTAATCCTTCAATCGTCCACTTGGGTTATACTTGATCTCATATACACCACGCAGCCCCTTAGTTGAACTCAATATGCCAAACTTTATGAGTTAAATAACCCCTTAAATAATCTAGTCCATTAATTCAATTAACACAAGACTAAAGAAATCAAAGTTACTATAAATATAACAAGACCCAATAGTAATTACATTTCTAATTTAATTAATGACATAGATCAAATATGGATGTATAGTATGAAAATGATACGAAATGTGATTTGTACATGCTCATTTTCAAGAGTCCTCTTTATTACCCAAACTAGATTCAAATCATGTTTACTTAACCTTATGCAAAATTATAGTAGTAAACCATGATTCAACCTTATGACTTATATTTACAAAACCGTATGTAAAACTACAATAGTAAATAGAGTCTCATATTATATTTACAAAATCGTATATAAAATTGTAATAGTAAATTATGATGCTCTTATGTCAGACAATCAAAAAAATCATATACACATATAAAACTTGAGTACATACAATAAGTTAAAAATACATATGTTCATTAATATAGAGCATTTTACCAAAATATAGATTCGCATTAAATGGATACTTTATCAAAATGAAGAATCCTCATATTCAACACATGCTTATGAAACACATTGGGTCACAAGTCTTTGGTGAGTGGATCCGCTAATATAGAATCTGTCCTTATATGCTTTATCATAATTTGACCACTCTAAACTTTTTTTTTAATTGCTAGAAACTTTATGTTAATGTGTTTCGACTTTGACAAACTACGATTATTCTCGGAATATAATTTTGCAGCTTTATTATCATAGTTGATCTTCAATGGTCTGTTAATACCCTCAATGATCTGTAACCCTGTGATAAGGTTCTGCATCCACATCCCATGGTTGGAAGCTTCATAGCAGGCTATAAATTTTGCCTCTATAGTGGAAGTAACTATTAGCGTCCGTTTGACACTTTTGCATGATATAGCCCCTTCCGCTAACATAAAGACATAACTTGAGGTTGACTTCCTGCTATCTGGACATCCAGCAAATTAAATCAGAGTCTAAATATCCAATGATGTCCAGATGACTTAATCTCTGATACGTGAGCATATAATCCTTTGTTCTTTGTAAATATCGCATAACCCTCTTTACGACTTTCCAATGCTCTGGTCTAGGGTTACTCAAATATCTATCCAATATCCCCACAATGTACGCAAGATTCGGATGCGTACATATCTAAGCATACATCAAACTCCCTACTGTCGATGCATAAGAAAATTGTTGCATTTTCTTAATCTCAAATTTATGGCATAGACATTATTACAAGCTAAATCTGTCACCCTTTGACACAGGAGTATCTTTAAGAGCATAATTCTGCATGCCAAACCGAATGAACACCTTTTTTATATAGATCTTTTGTGAAAATCCAAGTGTGAACTTTGAATAATCACGAACAATCTGTATACTTAAGATAAAAGATGCATCACCAAGATCCTTCATTTCAAATTCACCTGATAGAAATGACTTAGTTTCTAGTAGCAGATCCTTATTATTGTTTGCTAATAATATATTATCCACATGCAAAACAAGATGATAAACTTGATCCTACTAAACTTGATATACAAGCATTGATCAACTAGATTCTTCTTGAAATTGTATGAAAAAATCACTTAATCAAACTTTCGATACCACTAATGAGATGCCTGCTTTAACCCATAAATGAACCTCCTTAAGCTACATACTAGGTGCTTTGAACCTCCTGATTTAAAGTTCTTTAGTTGCACCATGTATATAGTTTCTTCAATGTTTCTATTGAGAAATACAATCTTAACGTCCATTTAATGGAGCTCTAGGTCATAATGAGTTATAAGTGTCATGATTACTCTAAGAAAGTCTTTCATCGAAACCGATGAAAAAGTCTCCTTGTAACCAACATCCTCTTTTTAAGTGAATCCCTTGACGACAAGATGAGATTTATACTTTTCGACATTGCCATTTAAATTTCATTTAGTTATATCCATTTATAACCAACATATTTCACCTCTTCAGGCAATTCGATAAGTTTTCAAATGTCATTGTCCGCCATAGACTTTATCTCTTCCCTCATGACTGATTTATTTTTTTAGATGAGAGCACTGTTTGACTTTTTGATGTTGGACAATCTTTGTCGGAGAGATTAATATTTTGTTGAATTACAATACAATTCAACTTATCTGTAGAGATGACTTGAACTGATAATTTCAAGCTGCCAGCAGGGGCTGGTGTTTTCCTAATCACCGATGCTAAGTCAACTGAATGAGTGCCGAGTGCCAAGTTGGTTGAGTCGCCGAGTGCCGAGTTGGCCGAGACGCCGAGTGCCGAGTCGGCCGAGAGCCGAGTCGAGCCGAGTGTCGAGAGCCGAGTGAGAGAGCCGAGAGCCGAGTCGGCCGAGTCACCGAGTGAAAGCCGAGTCGGCCGAGTCGCCGAGACGGCCGAGAGTGCCGAGTCGGCCGAGACGTCGAGTGCCGAGTCGGCCGAGTGGCCGAGAGCCGAGTCGAGTGCCGAGTGCCGAGTTGGCCGAGAGTTGAGTGCCGAGTCGAGAGCCGAGAGTCGAGTCCGAGTTGAGTGCCGAGACGCCGAGTGCCGAGTCGCCGAGTCGGCGAGTGCCGAGATGCCGAGAGGATGATGTCGAGGCCTGCGTTCAACGCAGTTTCCTTAAAACAGATTCGTCCCCTCCGGCGGTGCTTAGAGGTCACGACGGACGTCTGTTTCCCAGGATACAACGACAGAACCGCGCTGACCACCAAGCACAGGCAGATCGCGGTGAACTGAGATAGTACCCGAACGCTATCACGAAAGAGAGGTAGAAAGGTGGATTTGCTTCGAATTGCTTCTCTTTGCTCAAGACTTGGAGTCTTATATAGAGTCTCTCATCTATACGTTGCATTCATGCCATTAAATTACATTCATACGTTCATGCATTCATGCATCTATACGTTTATGCATTCAATTGCATCAACGTTCATGCATCATTAAATTGCATACTTATCATTTGAGCAAAAAAACATTTTCAAGTGGCAAAATGTTGGTTCATTCGCTTGGGCAAATTTTGCCCTGACCGGTCCGACATTCGACGCGCGCAGGTCGCGCTCGCACACAAGTTACCTTGCGGGTAGTGCAATCCGGGCCCTGGATTTGCACCCCCCCTGCGCACCCACGCGTGAGAGAGAGCCTCTCCCCATGCATTTGTTCACAACATCAATGCTTGTGACACAATATAAACCAACAACTATGCCTTGAAACTTCCAATGTGGGACTATATTCCCATTCACAAAGGAGCTTCCTCCTTCCACCACCTTTTATTTCCATTCAAATTTCTAACAATCCCCCACATGAATGGAAACAGGGTATGTGATAGCATTCAGCAGTTGAGTCCAGTATAGGATAGGTAGGTTTTACCCTTTGAACCTTCCCTTGTGAAGATCTGTTTGTTTACTAGCTGACAGTAGACACGATGTCCTTGAACTGTTCTGCCGTTTGTGTAAACATTGACACATCTCACCCAGGACTCTCCCTGATACACCTCAATTCTCATGAGTGTGTTCGTTCTTGGCCATGAACACGCCTGGTTCTGTGAGAAGATCTAAGAATTGTGCCTTCAATTCTCTTCGAAGCGGCCCCACTTCTTTCTCACATAGGTGATCACTCAAGAGTATTCCACACTACTCTACTGGATCATTAAAAGTTGTGTGCTTATCCTCCATCTAATCACTGTTTCATTGGGTCATTTTCCCCCATAGTGATATTCCTTAGTCGGTGCAGTTAGGTTGTCCCTTTGAACCTAGTTCTTGGGATCTCCAGTCTGCATAGGTTGGGTTTCCTTTGCACCAACATTTCTTACCGGCATCAAACCCATCCCTCGCGATGAGCTAGCAACTAACTCTCTGTTTAACCCTTTGGTTAGCGGATCCGCTAGGTTATCCTTTGACTTTACATAGTCAACAGTGATAACTCCCGTTGAGAGTAGTTGTCTAATGGTATTATGTCTACGACGTATATGTCTAGACTTACCATTATACAGATGGCTCTGTGCTCGACCAATTGCTGATTGGCTATCGCAATGTATGCAGATTGCCGGCACAGGTTTCGGCCATCTAGGAACATCTTCTAGAAATTGTCGTAACCATTCAGCCTCTTCACCACATTTGTCAAGAGCTACAAACTCAGATTCCATCGTGGATCTGGTTATTATGGTTTGCTTCGAAGATTTCCAAGATATGGCTGCACTTCCCAAAGTGAATATATATCCACTTGTAGACTTAGAGTCTTTTATGTCCGATATCCAATTCGCATCGCTGTATCCTTCGATTACAGCCGGATATCTAGTATATTGCAGTCCATAATCACGAGTATATCTCAAGTACCTCAGTACTCTTGTTATCCCTTTCCAGTGCTCAACACCGGGATTACTCGTGTATCTACTCAGTTTACTTACTGCGTATGCTAAGTCTGGTCGTGTACAACTCATTAGGTACATCAGACTTCCAATCACTCTAGAGTACTCTATCTGAGAGCTACTCTTTCCTCGATTTTTTGATAGATGTTGACTCATATCTATCGGAGTCCGTGCCAACGCAGTATCATTCTTGTTGAATTTTTCAAGAATTTTATCCACATAGTGGGACTGACTAAGAACAAGTCCTTCAGCTGTTCTAAGAATTTTAATTCCTAGAATCACATCAGCTAGGCCCATGTCTTTCATGTCAAATCTTGAATTCAACATATCTTTAGTGGATTTGATTATCTTATCATTACTCCCAATAATAAGTATATCATCTACATAAAGACATAAAATGACATATTCATTTCCTGTGTCTTTCATGTAAACACATTTATCACATTCATTGATTGTGAATCCACATTCCTTCATGGCATTATCAAACTTTTCATGCCACTGCTTTGGTGCCTGTTTCAAGCCGTATAATGACTTTACCAATCTACAAACCTTATTTTTCTGTCCTGGCACAGAAAATCCTTCAGGTTGTTCCATGTAGATTTCCTCTTCTAAATCACCGTTTAGAAAGGCGGTCTTTACATCCATTTGATGTATTTCCAGATTCCATAGAGCGGCAATAGCCAACAATACTCTGATGGAAGTTATTCTCGACACCGGAGAATATGTATCAAAGTAATCAAGGCCTTCACGTTGTCGGTAACCTTTAATTACCAATCGAGCCTTGTACTTATCAATTGTGCCATCTGATTTTATTTTCTTCTTGAAAATCCACTTGCAACCTAGTGGTTTACTCCCCGGGGAAGATCCACAAGTTCCCAAGTATGATTTTGCAAGATAGAATCAATCTCAGATGCAATTGCCTCTTTCCATTGAGGACCCTCAGAAGAGTTTACCGCTTCTGAGTAAGTTTGGGGATCACTTTCCAACATGAAAGTGATAAAATCCGTTCCGAAGGATTTTTCTACCCGAGCTCGTTTACTCCGTCTAAGCTCAACCTCAATTGGTTCATCTACTTCTTCTTCCTCTTGTGATTCATATATCCGTTTTGAGGAACTTCCTTCCTCTCGGGTCTTATAAGGAAACACATGCTCGAAGAATGAAGCATTTCTCGATTCAATAATCGAGTTCTTGTGTATCTCCGGTACTTGAGATTCATACACAAGGAATCGGTAGGCACAGTGTTATGTGCATATCCTATAAATATGCAATCAACAGTTTTTGGTCCTATCTTGATCCTCTTCGGATCAGGCACCATTACTTTGGCAAGACACCCCCACACTCGTAAGTATTTATAGGATGGTTGTCTTCCTTTCCACAACTCATAAGGGCTCTTCTCTATTTTCTTTCGGGGAACCTTATTTAAAAGGTAGTTAGCCGTTAACACTGCTTCCCCCCACATGTACTCTGGTAATCCAGAGCTCAATAGAAGAGCATTCATCATCTCTTTCAGAGTACGATTCTTTCTCTCAACAACACCGTTTTGCTGAGGAGTATAAGGAGCTGTTGTTTCGTGTCTGATTCCATGTTCAGCACACAACTCAGCGAATGGTGATACATATTCACCACCTCGATCACTTCGAACCACCTTAATCTTCTTATTAAGTTGGTTTTCAACCTCATTCTTATAGAGAACAAATTTCTCTATAGCTTCATCTTTACTTTTGAGAAGATACACATAGCAATACTTTGTGTTATCATCTACAAAAGTGATGAAGTATTTATTTCCACCACGTGTTGGTGTACCTTTAAGGTCGCATACATCGGTGTGGATTAGGCCGAGTGGTTCACTACTTCTTTCAATATGTTGAAAGGATGACCTTATCATTTTTGCTTCAACACAAATCTCACATTTGTGTTTCGGGTCAAGGTGGAATGTAGGTATGCTTTGCATGTTAATTAATCTGCGCAGTACATCGTAGTTAACATGTCCTAGTCTACCATGCCACAAACATGAAGACTCAAGCATATAGGTGGAAGAGCTTTCATTCTTATTAATTTTTGGCCGAATAGCCATTACACTGAGCTTAAACAACCCATCAGTTACATAGCCCTTTCCTACAAACACTCCATTCTTGGATAAAACAACTCTATCCGACTCACATACAATGCGAAAACCATGCTTGCTTAAAAGTGATCCGGAGACCAGATTCTTCCGAACCTCCGGAACATACAACACATTGTTCAGAGTGAGCTCCTTGCCCGAGGTCATCTTCAGCACCACTTTTCCTTGGCCCATTACGTCCGAGGTTGCTGAGTTCCCCATGTACAGCTTCTCCCCTTTGACTTCTTCAAAGTTGTGGAGCAGCTCCTTGTTGCAGCAGACATGTCTGGTAGCACCAGTATCCATCCACCATTGTCGAGGGTTTGAAGATACCAAGTTCAGCTCGGTGATCACAGCACAGAGGTCGTCCACCTCTAGTCCCTCGTTCAGGTTGGCCTCCTGCTTCTTCTTCGACTTTCTGCACTCCGAAGATTTGTGACCGATTCGGTCACAGTTGAAGCATTTCCCAGAGAACTTCTTCTTGGATATGCCTCCTTTGGGTCCAATTTTGGAAGACTTAGAATTCTTCCGTTTCGAGCTTTGACCGTGCTCGACCACGTTGGCTTTTACAGTAGCCTGAGAGAACATCTTTTTCTCGGAACCCTTATTATCTTCCTCGATTCGAAGTCGGACAATAAGGTCCTCCACATTCATCTCCTTTCGCTTATGCTTCAGGTAATTCTTGAAGTCCTTCCAGCCGGGAGGGAGTTTCTCTATGATCGCTGCCACCTGGAAGGTCTCACTCAGCACCATGCCTTCCGAGTGGATCTCATGCAGGATCACCTGAAGCTCTTGGACTTGGCTGATTACCGTCTTGGAGTCAACCATCTTGTAGTCCAAGAATCGGCCCACAATGAATTTCTTAGCCCCTGCATCCTCCGTCTTGTACTTCTTGTCCAGGGACTCCCACAACTCCTTAGCCGTTCTCTTCATGCTATACACAACATATAGCGAGTCGGCAAGGCCATTGAGGATGTAGTTTCTGCATAGAAACTCAGAATGCTTCCAAGTTTCTACTACAGTTGCATCCTCAGTATGCTCGGGAGGTTCCTCAGTCAAGAATCAAGCCAGATTCAGCGTGGTCAGATAAAAAAGCATCTTTTGCTGCCAACGCTTGAAGTTCAACCCAGTGAACTTCTCTGGTCTTTCCCCATGAGCGATTGGAACATTACCAATCGGGGCGGAGGGGGCCGTCACAGGTTGAGTCTGTTGCATCTCAACTTTTTCTGTGGCCATGTTAACAGAACACGAATCTGTTTTAAGATTGTTGGACAATCTTTGTCGGAGAGATTAATATTTTGCTAAATTTCAATACAATTCAACTTATCTGTAGAGATGGCTTGAACTGATAATTTCAAGCTGCCAGCAGGGGCTGGTGTTTTCCCGATCACCGATGCTAAGTCAATCCGAATGGTCGAGTCGTCGAGTGCCGAGTCAGCCGAGACGTCGAGTGGCCGAGTTGGCCGAGAGCCGAGTCGGCCGAGTTGCCGAGTGCCGAGAGGCCGAGTGGCCGAGAGCAGAGAGCCGAGTCGGCCGAGTCGCCGAGAGCCGAGAGCCGAGTCGAGTCGGCCGAGTCACCGAGAGCAGAGAGCCGAGTTGGCCGAGTCGTCGAGTGCCGAGTCGGCCGAGTAGCCGAGTGCCGAGTCGGCCGAGTGGAGTTGGCCGAGTCGGTCGAGAGTCGAGAGCAGAGAGCCGAGTCGTCCGAGAACAGAGAGCCGAGTCGGCCGAGTCGGCCGAGTACCGAGACGCCGAGAGGATGATGTCGAGGCCTGCGTTCAACGCAGTTTCCTTAAAACAGATTCGTCCCCTCCGTCGGTGCTTAGAGGTTACGACGGACGTCTGTTTCCTAGGATACAACGACAGAACCGCGCTGACCACCAAGCACAGGCAGATCGCGGCGAACTGAGATAGTACCCGAACACTATCACGACAGAAAGAAGAGGGGGCTATAGGTGGATTTGCTTCGAATTGAATTCTCTTTGCTCAAGACTTGGAGTCTTATATAGATTCTCTCATCTATACGTTGCATTCATGCCATTAAATTGCATTCATGCCCATACGTTCATGCATTCATGAATCCATACGTTTATGCATTCAATTGCATCAACGTTCATGCAACATTAAATTGCATACTTATCATTTGAGCAAAAATATTTTCAAGTGGCAAAATGTTGGTTCATTCGCTTGGGCAAATTTTGCCCTGACCGGTCCGACATTCGACGCGCGCAAGTCGCGCTCGCACACAAGTTACCTTGCGGGTAGTGCAATTCGGGCCCTGGATTTGCACCCCCCTTGCGCACCCACGCGTGAGAGAGAGCCTCTCCCCATGCATTTGTTCACAACATCAATGCTTGTGACACAATATAAACCAACAACTATGCCTTGAAACTTCCAATGTGGGACTATATTCCCATTCACAAAGGAGCTTCCTCCTTCCACCACCTTTTATTTCCATTCAAATTTCTAACATTATCCGTCTCGAAAAAGAATCTACTCAAGGGGTTGAAAAACTTGAAGTCCCTTGAGTTTTCAGAGTATCCTACAAAATGACAACTAACGATTCTTGAGTTCAATTTTCTTTCGTTAAGCTAAGCCTATAAGGCATAGTCTCAGCTGGACAACCCCGAACATGTAGATGCCTAAAATTAGGCGCTCTACTTGTCTACAACTCGAATGTGATTTTTGTTACTGCCTTACTAGGAAGTCTATTGAGCAAGTAAATTGTAGTCTTGAGCGTCTCATCCCATAAAGATTTCGGTAGAGAAGAAAATGCAATCATACTTCTCACCATATTTTTTAGGGTTGATTTTGTCGCTTTGCTATACTATTTTGTTGAAGGGTTCCAAGCATAGCGTATTGCACCACGATTCCACACTCAGCAAGGTAATCCACAAATGACTTAGGATGTTGTTCACCTGATTCATCAGATCTACTATAATATGCTCAACCTCAGTCTAATCTTACAACCTTAATCTTCTTACCAAGTTGATTTTCAACTTCAACTTTGAAGGTTTTGAACATGTCCAAGGATTACGACTTCTCATGAATAAGGTACAAGTATCCATATTGGGAATAGTGGTCTATAAAACATATAAAGTATGTTTGACCATTCCAAAAAGCCTTATGGAATGATCCACATATATTCGTATGTATAAGTTCTAAGACTCCATTACTCTATCTTGAACTCTTGTTAGTTTTGTTAGTTGTCTTCCCCTTGATACACTCAATGTAGATTTTAAATTATGACATATTAAGGGAATCGAGAATTCTTAGTGATATTAACCTTTCTAGATATTGTTTAGAGATATGTCCTAAATGTTTATGCCACAGTATAGATGAATTCTCATTTGTCACACCATACTTCACACCTATACTATGCATCACAATATTATATGTATGAGTTTCAGTGTCTAATTTGTATAGTTTGTCAATCAAGGAACAATACCACATAAAATAGAATTTTTAAAAATATTAAACTTTCCATTTCCAAATGAACAAGTGTATCCATGGATTTGTCCAAATATGAAATAGAAATTAAGTTCCATCTAAATGAGCGATACTACAAATGTATTTTTTAAATTCAAAAGTACATTGTTCCCTAAATAAACTCTAAAGACATCTATTGCCTCTACTTTTGCTTTTTTGTCAGTTCTCAGTATAGATGAATCTTTCAACATCAATTGACATTCACTCCAAAGGCAATCCTGCATAGTTACACTTATGTGAGTAGTTGCACCCGTATCTATCCATCAAGTGTTATTAGGTACAGTAGCTAGGTTGACTTCTGAATTGACAAAGTTGAGAAGTTTACCTTTCTTGACTCAACAGTTGGCGAATTTGGGATAATCTTTCTTCAGGTGACCTTTCTTTTTACAAAAGAAATAAGTTGGCTCCAAATCTTGTTGCTTTTGCACCTTATATCCCTGAAGCCTCAATCACTGTAAGTTTATTACTCTTACTCTTATCATTTTTCTTCTTCTTGTTCGAATACTAAGATGAGGATGCAAAGTGAGCACTATGATATGTGTCATGTCTTAATCTCTCTTCCTCTTGTACACACTGAGCTATAAGCTCATTCAGTGTCTATTTTTCCTTTTGAGTATTATAGCTAATCTTAAAAGGAGTGAACTGTGTAGGCAGAGAGATTAGGACAAGGTTCACAAGTACGCTTTCAGACATTTCAAGCTTTAGTGTCCTAAGCCTTGTAACCAAATTTGACATCTCCATGATGTACTCTCTTATGCTACCCTTCTCTGTTATATCACATGGACATCAACTTCGTAAGAAGTGTGGTAGTCTCAACTTTTTCGTTTGAGGCAAATTGGTTTGCTAACTCCTTAATGAAGGTTTTGACATCCTCATTCTCAGTTATCGAACCCCTAATGGATTCCAGAATAGACATCTTCATGATGGTTAGACTCATGCGATTAGATTGCTCTCACTTTTCAAAGATCACCTTTTGATCTACTAGTGGAATCACTAGATAAAGGTGCAGGGCGATTGTGCCTAAATACAAAGTCTAGATCCATGCAGCCTAATAAAACCATAATATATTTTTTTCCATTGTCCATAGTTTGTGGCGGTAAGCATGGGGATGTTGTTCAGATTGACAGATATTGAGAGTGCTACATAAACAAAAGCAAAGAACATAGCTCAATTTAACAAACAATGACATGTATCTTTATAGTTGTGCAGTAACAAAATGCAATAAATAAACATGCAACTTTATGAGCATTAATTGAGATATCTAGTGCAACATTACATTAAGTCTTTGGACTAAAAATGTAACTTGCTAGTGGTACTCTCCAAACAACTCATAATCACCTTTATCTATTACATAACTCACCTTCCTTTGGGCCGATGTATTATGCACATGATACTTTATTTATGAGCTTCCTTAGTTAGTTTATGTTTTCAACTATACTCACAATACTTCTAATTTGCCACATAGTGCCCCTTCCTTTGGGCCGATACACTATACGCATGACTTAAAAGCCAAACTAGATTTGTGAGCTTCCTTAAACATACATCCAGCATAAAGAATGACTTTCCTTTGGGTCAACCATCTTTAGCATGGATATACATCCCTCTACGCAAATACCCCTAGCCTCCCCAATAGTTCTCGCTTTGGCGATAGTATTGGCTCGACTAAGTAGCAAGCACGAAGAAGAATCCAAGAAAAAACTATTGAAAATGCAGCTTATCAGTTATCAATCGATTGGTGTCAGCTACCAATCGATTGCTATATTGATCAATCGATTACCAACAATTAGCAATCGATTGATACACCTTATGTGTCATTTTCAAGACACAACAATCAATTGCCCACCAATGGTAATCGATTGGTCAATAGCAGTCGAGTTCCCTGATTGATTCAGAAGGCTATTGTTCATGAATTCATCCACCCCAATCAATCACCTCTCAGTAATCAATTGGTGAACACCAATCAATCCCATTGATCAATTCAAAAACCTTCTGTGGACAACCCAATAAACAACAATCGATTGGCTCTCATGGCAATCGATTAGTGTGCAACCAATCGATCATCCCAATCGATTCCAAACCCTATTGTATCGCGACCCTAAGGTTCAACAATCGATTGGTTTTCATGGCAATCAATTAGTGAAACCAATCGATTATCGATTTGGAATCCTACTGTGTTCAAACACAAGTTGAGTAATTGATTAATCCATGTCAATGAATCGTTGGTGACAATAATCGATTTAAGATGGTTTTGTGTGTGAAATTTTCATCAATCAATTGATCCTAATGACTAATCGATTGGTGACAACCGATCATCGATTCCAAACCCTACTATTCATAATTTTATGCTCATTAACCAATCGATTGGTAACTGATGATTTCTGAATGTGATTTTTCAACTCAGAAAAATCTAAAATCACACCATCAATCATGTTCTTCGTAAATAATGTGAAAAACTTGATCTATAGATTAAATCCTAACCTATCCATGCTACATTCTACGGATATGCATCAATTTCACTCATCCAAATGGAATGGAATGCGAAATTGATGTATATGTACCAAATCGTCGAAAATAATCATTACATCTTAAAATCGATGATAAAAGCAATCCTAAAACTCTGATAACAATTGATAGCAATAATATGATACATCCTAACTCAATCAATGATGCATCTAAATAGGATCTAGCTATCATCAACAATAAGGCAATACAAAAATTGAAATGTTAATGCAACGACAACGAAGGCTAACTTGAGTCAAGTCAATGTCATTGATTCTTACTTGTCGCCAAAGGATTCCTGCAATGCAACGGAAGTCTTCTGTAGGGATCGAACAACAACCGTAGTCCTTCTCAATATGGGGAAGAGAGGAGGAAGAAGAAGCTCTTGATCAAGATCCCAAGATCATGCCCAAATGAATCAAGGCTTCCTCCTTATATCTTGGCCATCCTATAGGGACCATCCACCATAAAATTCATACCTGTTAACAACCCATTAATATTAATGAATTGGGTTATTAGATCTACACATTGAATCCACATCCATTTATATAAATCCCCCTTCATGCTACAAGTATTAGATCACTTAATAAGGTTTAATACTTTAATGATAATTATTGTTGGTGTTAATTCAAGTATAAACCTTTCAAATGTAGATTAATCCCCTAATGGGGACTTAATCCTTTCAACCTCCAGATTAAGTCGTGCTTCTCTTCTTCCACAATCTGCCTCCTTCAAGGCTTGAGGCCCCTGCAAACCTTTTGGTTCTCTCCTCCCGCAGAGAAGCCCCTGTAACGCTTTGTTTGGATGGGGTGAGAGAAGAAACTTTAATGGAAAGGAAAGGAAGGAGAAGGAAGGGAAAGGGACGAAAAGTAAAGTATTTATGTTCCCCTTATTTGAAAGGAATGGAAGGTTCATTAACGTAACATATATTATATTGTTTGGGAAGAAAGAAAGGGGAATAAAAAAAGACAATGCATGTAAAGGACGGATGAGAAACTGTAAAATTCTATCAGTATTGCATGTAGAAGCTGAGATATGGAATGTCATAGAATAGACAATGTATGCTCTTTGGATAAGTTCTTGTCCTGGGAGGAAGAGAAGAAACAGATTAGGTTTACATGTCTATATCCTTTTGAAGTCTTGTCCTCGAAGAGATTTGCGGCAAGGGCCAGCGTTGACGTCGTGGAGTGTGAGCGGTTGGACATTAGATGGTGGCACCGCATGTTGTATGAGGAGCAACAATGCAAAGACGAAATACCTAAACAGATGAGTTAATTTAAGAATTAATATTTTAAAATAGGGATAAAATTGAAATAAAATATTTTTGAGTTTCCTTTCTCCTCCTTTACATCCATATCAGATCGAGTGCAAGAAATTGTAACAATTTATGAATATATAAAGGTAAAGCTTACCATTTTCTCCCTTTTTACTCTTTAATTCACTTCATCTCAAATAAGGGTTAAAATTCTCCTTCCTTTTATTTACCTTTCTCTCCCCTTTCTTCATCACCTCCTCTCAAACAGAGCTTCATCACCTCCTCTCAAATAGAGCGTAAGTCAAGGTAGGTTCCTCTTTAGAGTGATAAATTCAAATGGGTTGGTATAGGAATGTAGTCTTCGATTGAGGAACGGCTGCAGCAAAGTGCAATTTTGATTCATTATCCTCTTTGAACTTACTGTTTGCTTCGCTATAAATTTATACTCTGTTGTTTCCTGATGTTCAAAAACAAAGACTGCGGCCACATCCAAGCATGCTCGATCTCCTCATCAATATTGCCCTTATCATTCCAGATTGTAATACTGACAATTAATACAATCCAAGCAAGCTACGTAACGTACTCATCTTCTCACTCATATTTACGGAAAATCCAAACGCGATACCATACAAGACGAAACTCTACCTCATTTGGTCACTCTTGAGATGACTCTTTGAGTCTCGAGGGTTGATTTCAGAAGACTTATTACTAGCAGGTGGTACATGCACCGCTCGTTGCGCGGTGTGTGCCATAAGTATTGGTATTCGTGATTGGTAGCTTAAATATAAGTATAAATACAAGCATGTTCACGTAAAAAGAAAGGCTTGCATATGCTAAAATTGAATTAAATATATAGAATGGACATATGACATTTTACTAATGAAAATAAATTTGAAACCAAATTAAGTTCCAGACCAACAAAACGTTTAGAGGAAGGGCAAGAGGAAAAATAACAAGAAAATAAATTCGAAACCCATAAGATATGCTAAAAATCTAGCCAAGGATATGTTTAATACTGCAAGTGATATTGCAATGAAGGAGTGTACGTTGACAAGCATGTATAAGGTTGAGAATGAATATCTACATGGAAAAATAATTATGAGTGAGACACCTTTGGGCAGCAAGCAAAAGCAAATGCTTCATGCACCAAGGATGCCATGTCCATACATTTGAAGCAATAGTCTACCCCTGCATTAGTCATCTCCTTTATAACCTGTAATTTGATAAATGAAAAGGCTGAACACTGGTAAGATGATTACTACTATGCCTGCATTTGAAAAGGCCACTGCTTAATGTGTCTGTCCTCTTGGTGAGGAATTTACAGAATGCTAAAAATTAGTCACCAAGAAGAGAGTTGGACAGACTACAAGAGCTAGCAATTAGGAGGCTAAATACTTCCTTGGGGGCCAATATCGCATGTGAGGATCGTGTTGATGAAGATTGACACCTTCAATAACAATATCTTGATATTATAATTAATGTCTGTCCTCTTGGTGATATTATATGATAGGTTAAGAGTATAAACTGGCTTACAGATTTATCCGCATAGCTTGCAAATTCTATAAAGTCAGTGACCCTAAACTTCTTTTCTTAGTTAAAAATAAATAAATAAATAAACAATATCATCCGGCATTCCAAAATAATTAACATCATGGAGGTGTACAGTGGTGGAGCAAGGACCATCTAATCGGTGCATGCACAGTTGCCATGATACAGTCTCCTTTAATAACTTATCCATGTTGTTTCCAAGTTTAGTAATCATAAGTAATAGATCAAAAATAGTTACCAAGCTCAGATTATCAGAACAAAAGTGGGATTGGTTGATTGGATGCATCATACAAAAGAGTATACAAAAGTTTTTTCATGAACATTGTATCAAACAAAAGTTTCTTAGTTTCTTCAGTCATGAAGAACTGATTACATCTAAACACATTCTTCATGTATGAAGAATCCATCAGAAGCACCCAAAATCAGCCTGATAAAAAGATTAACTTAACAAAAGTTTCTTCATAAACCTTAGAAAAGCGATGCTATGCTTTAGGCTTTGCGTCTTTTGGGGTTTCTTTCTTCACTATCGTCATCGGAAGCAGCTGGATCTTCAAATCTAAATTTTTCAGTAAGAGATGTGCGCACGTCTAAGCTTGCAGCTTTCTCAGTGTCTAGAACATTCAACAATATTTAAGAACGTATGTGTCACAAATCTCTTAAATTTTAAAGACAAGCATAGTGTTTAGCTAAACTAATTATACAGTACAACAATGTCAGTAATGTTACCTGGAGAGAGCAATGGCAGAGTAACATCGGTTGCATACTCCTGAATATTCAGGTTTTGTTCTTTGGAATTTAATACTCCTGAGCTTTCACAAATTGGATGAGTCAGTAGATTTGATGACTTTTCCACATGCTTGTATTCGACACAATATACAATGGAGTATTTGTGCTGCGATTCTTTATCCTTTTGTTTTGAAGGTTTGATCTGGATTATATATTCTTTTGTTTCCAAAGATGAATGGACACTATCAATATGCATCTGCCAAAAACATAGAGCAAACTAATTATATTTCTTACTGACCGGTAAATGAATGCATTGATTGGTTTGCTACAACATGAAAGTGAAATATGATCCATTCTGATTATAAGTTTTATAGTTAATATTATAAATACAAAGCTATGTATATGAAGACTTGTCTACATTTGAATAATTTTGTTAATATGAACATGCGACAATTAAAATTGCGCACCATAATTTAATCATAATATAATCACATGATAACCAAGATATCAAGTCTTAACAACACACTTTAGTTGTTAAAAGGCCAAAAGACATAGAAATATAAATGGGGCCAATAGTTGGTTAGCCTCATGATAAAATGGGTAAAAAGACACAAAATTTCCCAAGTATTTCTTACAAGCTTGCCACAAACAAAGTTTTCATAAAATTTGCCACAAGTGAAGACTGTCTTGTTTCTTTAAAATAGAGATAACACTAAACCAAAAGGCATTTTCTAGTTGAAGAAGAAAGATTTCAAAACAAACTTTGAACATTGATTATGAAGAAAAAATTTTTATCTCAAAGTATAGATAAATCAATTCACATAGATAACTGAAAGGAAAAAAAACCTTGGAAAAAAGCATTTAAAGAAGAATAAGATATAAAAATATAACCAACTTTTGAAGGTGTCTTCATAGCTTCTGTTGCAGTTAAGCCTAAGATTTGCTCAGCCATTTCTCCAAAAAGAGTTGCTGTAATGGCACCACTTTCATCACTTAGATTAATCTCAAACCGACACCTATAAATATTTCAAAACATGATGGCAGAAAATTAGAGCAATATATAAGAAATTAACCTCAAACTGACATCTATAAATATTTCAAAACATGATCGTAGAAAATTAGAACAATATATAGGAAAAAGAAAATGCTATCGAACTACCTTGGTTCAGCTAATTGCTTTTCATTGCAGAAATTGCATGTGTATTCATAATGATAGGCAGCTGTGGTTGCGTGGAAGCATTTTTTGCATGCCATATAGTAATATTTTTGGATGATTTCCTTGAAGTTTATTTTGGCCTTGATAAGAGCTACCTGATCATGCATGAACAAACAATAGAATAGGAATTTCCTTGAAGCTTAATTTTTCCATATAGCAATTATCTTTAAGCAAACAATTATGTTACTCATGCATAAAAACTTTAGATTACTCTAAAAGTGGATGGATAAGTGAATAATTACCTTTTGAAATGGCAAAATATTGGCAAGCAATGTAATGTTGCTATCTGTAGGAATGGTCACATTGTGAGTATGCTGATTTGTGCCCTTGCCAATGACATAGTCTTGAATCATTTTTCTATTTCTCTTTACCCTTTAATAACAAACAAATAAATTAACATGTTACTTAAAATAGGAAGAAGAAATATAATGTTTTATTTTTTATAGGGAGGCAAAATAAGATATATAGTACTGACCAATTTTTCAAACGCATAGCTTCAGCAATAGGTGGGTCAACAAGCAAAACTGAGTTGAAATGTGTAGATAATTCAATCCCTATGAAATTGATTGGTTGATTAAAAATTGGATATAAAAGACAAATAGTTATATATAGCAAAAGAAGCAAGTTAATAAGAAAAGGTGTTACCATTGAAATAGGACACCCGAAGTCGCCGTGCTATCAAAATAGGAAATTTTTTCACTTCGTTCAAGAGAATTGTCCCTTCATTAACAAGAAAGTCTTTCCAAATTGATAACATTATGGAATGCATGCTTTACAGAAAGGAAAAAAAATAAAACAGTTAATATGGAGAAAATAAAAGTGCGCAAAATTAATAAAACAATGGTAAATCAAAACTTGTCTCAACATACCTATCATCAATTAGAAGAAACTTTTGGACATTAGTGGGGCCATGTTTTGTTGATACAGCTTTGACAGGAAATGCTTCAACCACAATTCCGATGATATCTACAATGTGTATACCAAATATTGTAAGAAAGACTAAATTCTAAAGTAATGGGATAAAAGTTAATTATTGCTCACCAACAACAGCATCTTTTTTGTCCACATGTTGGCCAAGATCTTGAAATGGAGTGAAGTCATACTTGATTGGAAGAACAATGATATCATCATCGATTTCTTCAATAACTGTATCAACACCTATTACCCATTGCATCAGAACATTAGCTGGTCTATATTTTGGATCTTTGATCTCTCTAATTTGAGCATTGCTGATGCGATACTTTTTATAAGGTTGGAGTTTCGAGGCCATTGTTTCAATTGCTCTATTAAACATGATTCCTTCAACCTTAGCTCCCTGTGCAGCGTTAATTTTGAAAGTTACAATTAGGAAAAATTTGTATGTAGACACATCTGATAAAACATAACTACATCTAACAGAGCATATATAACAAAACGAGGTATATGATTTGCTAAATAAAAAAAATTCAATCTAATAAGGAATATGAATTTTGCTAAAGAAGAAATTGAATACTAAATTTTACCTGAGTATCAGAAAAAATAAATTTTTGAAATTTCGTAGGGCTTTTCATAGACTGAATAAGGTTCAGTTTTTCTTCAACAGTAATAGTAGCCACCCAAGGTTGATCATCATTTGTCAACTTATCAATCGGAACAGTAGCCATGACACTAAAAAAAATTGGTGTAAAAATATATTAGAAAAATGAAATAGTAAATTTACTATCTTTAATTTTGAAGCATGAGCAAAAACATGATAATGTTATTGAAATGGTACAAACCTTAACACACAAAAAAAAGAAGAGTTCTGAGTGCGTATCAATGTTGTGCCAGAGCAAACACTTCTTTATAAACTACATTACTTGTTTTTGTGTCATTTTTTTTTTCATCAAAAGTAGGAGGAATAATAAGAACCCTCACAGCTTCAGTAGTTTTAGCTCTTGAAAGAGCAACATATAATTGACCATGGGAGAAAACAGGTTCTTTTAGATACAAACCAACATAATCTAATGTTTGGCCTTGGGATTTGTTTATTGTCATGGCAAAACATAATTTAACTGGAAATTGCACTCTCTTGAATGAAACTCCACAGTTTTCGGTGTTAAGGCTATGAAGAGAAATTTTAGGTATGAAAACAATTTGCCCCTTGTGTTGACCAAAAGCTATTTCAGCAGTAATTATACTCTGTCCTAATTCTCTGCAAATTAACCTTGTTCCATTGCAAAGTCCATCAGTTGGATTTAAGTTTCTAAGAAGTATTATGGGACAATTATGTTTTAGCAGTAGTTTATGAGGAGGCAGTCCTCTTGGATTCAAGGAATTTAAAAAATCTTCAAAATCTCCTTGATGTCTCTCATCAAGAGTTTTATCAACACTTGTATAAATATGTAAAGAACCAGGAAATCGCTCAATCAGTAGATGGTTAATGTCATCAACAGCATTGTTTCTTGGAGCTAAAACACATCTATTGATCATTTGTATGGGATCTTGTGCATAGAAGTTTAAGTCTCTGAAAACACAGTTGATCAACCTGTTGAATATCTTTAATCCATTAAAAATGAAGAAAACTTGAATGCAAAAGAAATAAAGTAAAAAATGTAAATAAATAAATAAATAACCTGTTCAATGATTCTTCTTTTTCTGTGTAAGGAATAATTATCTCATGTGGTAAACTGATATCATCATTTTCATCAACCAGTTCTCTTCCTTCACCCACCCTTAATAAAAATTCAGAAAATATTGGATCAAGAATGGCTCTCATATTCACTTTGAGGTAAATCTTTTGAATCCCTGACCATAAATGTGAGTTAACAATTGATGACTCAATCAATATTTGTTTTGATCCTTTTTCAATTACAGGTAATGTTTGCCTAAAGTCACCACCGAGAACAACAACTTTTCCACCAAACGGTCTATCAGAAGTCATTAAATCTTTCAATAGTGAATCAAATGATTCCAATGACTCTCGTCTGGCCATGGATGCCTCGTCCCATACAATTAATTTGGCCTGAATAATTAACTTAGCAACAGCACTTTGTTTGCTAAGTTGGCAAACTTGATTTTCTGATGAGTGTAGAGGTATTTTAAATCTTGAGTGAGCTGTTCTTCCACCTGGTAAAACTGATGCGGCAACCCCAGAAGTTGCCACTGCAATAGCAGTGAATCCTTGAGACCTTAAGGTTACTAAAAGTGCACGATACAAGAAGGTCTTTCCGGTGCCACCAGGACCATCTATGAAAAAGGCATGTCCATTAGCAGAAAATACCTTTTCAAGGATGATGTCATATGCATGCCGTTGTTCATGATTTAACTTTTCACTTAACAACATATCTTCAGCTGTAATAGGAATGTTTCGTTCACTTATAACTTCTCTAGTGAATTGTTCATCATCCTCAACATCATCTTCATTTGAGACCAAATTATAATCCTTAAGATTTTTACCCATTTGCATCAGATACGTGTTAATAGCTTGCAGCACTTTTCTTTGGATATAAAAAGAATTATGTCCTGATCGAGTATAAGTCCTTTGCATATCAGTAGATAAATCATTCTTGAATTTTTCCCAAAGGGTTTTGGGATTATTAGGAGAACAATAAACAAGAAGAATCGCAAAGAGAGACCTCAATGCATAGGGCATCTGGAATTGGGATGCTTCGTGGAGAGTTTGTTCTATGTAATTATCAGAATGTAAGAATCCAAGCTCTAATGCAGTTTGTCTGAATGAATTTAGTTTTTTGCCATCTACTGTCATCAAATCATCGTAAGAAGTTGGAGCCCTTACATGAGAAAGTAGAAGGCGAAGATAGTATCGTTCACCATCCTTTGGATCTATTGTAACCATTCTACCAATCACATCACCCCTCTTTCGCTCAAACCATGTCCTTGTCTTTCCACACCATACAAAGTATTTTGGAAATTCTTTGTACAAAAGTTTCAAGTCTTGAGCCTTTTTATTTTGCTTATTCATCCAAAAAAATTCTGTCAATGTTGTCCTACTAAAGTGAGAATTCTCAGCAAGCATAACCAAGTCAGAACTCTTACTAAATGACACAAACTGCTGACCATCAAGATGAACTTGAAGAGTATAAACAGTTGGATTGACTTGGTTCAATTTAAATGCAAAAATTCTCCACATAGCTTCTGATGGACCTACCCATCTTGCATCTTGAAATTCTTTGATTTCATCTATTTCAGTACAATCATCTATGGATATAAAAGAGTACTTAACAACATCATGACCCTTGTAGATGTACTTGTATAGATATTTGACCAATTTAATAGTAGAACATATCTCTACATTCATATGACAATCAAACAGGGCCAAAAGATATGGATTATATGGAACAGTCCACCTATTATCTAGTTCATGATTTCTAATCCTAACTCTTTGGCCGTCATTCCTCCTACGATAATGAGGATAACCATCATCTGCATGATAAGTATGGCTAGTAAAATTCTTAGGGTAATGGTTTTTGCAATTCCCTGATTTCATACAAGGGCTGTTTATATTCATCGAACCACATGGGCCATGCATCATGTGTTTTGTAACCAAAGAGTATAAATACGGATGTAACTTTGGATCCGGTATTTCAGCACAAACGATACGGTCATAGGCTGTGGGATTTAGAAGCTTCGAACCAAGTTTTAATATGAGCAAAAAATGGCAATGTGGCATGCCTCTTTTTTGGAATTCAATGACATATACGTATGCAGCTACTTGACCAAAAATCTGCTTCTTAAACAATTCTACCTTAAGTAGTTCTAACTTCGCCCTAAAAGCTCTCGCTAAAAGATCAGGTCTATCATTTGGAGTTTCATCATATTTTAAATTTTCTTGAATTTCAGGCCAATTTGGATTACAAGTTATTGTCAAAAAAATATCTGGCTTTCCATATTTTTGAACAAGTGCCATTGCATCTAAATACCTACGCCTCATATCTCTTGGGCCACCTATGAACGATGCAGGCAAAACAACTCTACGACCTATATTGATCCCATTTGTTTGTCCAAAAGATAAGCTATCAAGAACACCCTGCAACATTTCTGTTCTAATTTCATTCTGTTTTTTTCTATGGAAATCTAATCTGCAGGACTCAATCTTTATATAAGCATCAACGACAAATTGTTGAAATGCTCTTCCTGTATGCACAAGCATAGACTCATCATTCTCCCTCATTTGAAACTTATAACAATAATACTCCCTAGCGGTAACAGTGCTGCTACTGTTTTTGGCCTTGTCAGCACCTAGAAGTCATAGGAAAAAAGTATAAACATCGAGCAAGAAAAGAAGGGGAAAAAAAGTTTGCACTTAGTTTGACAATCTAAACATAACTACAAAAAAATTCACCTGAGCTTTCAAACTCTAATAATTCATCAACTGAGCTAAAACTGATTGGTTCAATCATATCGCCATCTTCTAACTGTTGATGTAGACTATTTCTTTTCCTTTTTTTGTCCCGTGGAATCCCAAGATGCCAACCAATTTCACCTCGTGGAAATAAAAGGGGATATTGCAAAGGGTCATAACAACCATAGTAATGTTTGATTCTATGACTTGTATTTGAGAGACTATAAATCTGAATGTGTATAGTTTGATCATAAGAATCAGCCTCCTGTTCAGAAAAAATAGCTGCTACTTGAGAGACCGAAGGAAGATTGTATCTTCGTTGGTTTAAACAAGGGTTTGCACTCAAGACAATTGTTTTGTTCTCAATGTTAGGAATTTCTCTTGACTGTTTTAAAAACCTACAATATGGATTGTTTTCAAGAATGCGCAAAAGCAATCTTAGAGTTTCTTTATCTAATCTTTTTGACGAATCCAGTCTTCTTTGTAGTTCTTCCTCAGTATCAAAAAAATAGAACTGAATTCCAGAAGGTTTCTCAGAGCTATTTTGTCGCAAACCATTTAAGAAATGGTAAATTTGACCCTGCACTTTGAAAGTGTAAACACCAAATTGATTTTGGGTTAAGGTCTTATCATATTTTGCACCAAATGAAGTAAAGGCAAGGTGATTATTATAGGTCCTAATGTTTTTTCTGAATTGTACTGATTGTTCTTCTGTTCCAATTAACAAGGATCGAAGATCATATGGCATTGGAGGACAAACCAAAAAGACTTCACCACCAGCACAACAAAAATTAGGAGGTTCTAAATAAAATCTCTTTGCTCCACAGTGTTGACAATCTAAGGCAGAAGGAAGTCTCATTGCTTCTGTTGGTAAATTACATCCACATGTTTTCCCTAACAAAACACCAATAATATTCATTTAACCATATCACCTTAGAAGATAAAAGCACAAACAGAGAACCTAATGCAGGAATAAAAATTTTCCTAACCTCTTACAGCACAGGAGCGAGAACCATTATTCTCTGTGCATTGAGTATCGGGCTCGATTACTATAGGTATGATGGTATATTTTCTCGTAGAGGCTGCTTACATGATGAATAAGTGTCATATAGAAGAAACAAAACTTTGGTTTCAATTTAAGCAAAAAAAGCTCTCCCAACATAAGTGCTACCATCATGAGTTTGATTACCTCAGAGTCTCCTATCTGACTACTCTGACTACCTAGATCAAAATCTGCTAGTTGTATTTTTCTAGCCAATCGCATCTGCCTTCTTCTTTCCAAAATAGCAGCTTTTTTATCAGATGACATTTCTGCATATTTTTTTCGACGTAAGGCATTTTTGTCCATGTTATGCATGAAACTGAAGCAATGTTTGAAACGTCAACAATTACTGACATCACCATTATTGATCAACAACCAAAGTATAAACAAAACAATGTTTGAAACATCAACAATGATCGCCAAATCAAAGCAAAACACTTATCAACAATCACAGTGAAAATGAGACAATGTTCAAAATTCCAACAATCATTGCTAAATGAAAGTAAAACACTGGT
>NW_027430366.1:0-6266 GCF_044706935.1 Curcuma longa | reverse complement strand
TATATGCTAACAGAAGCATGTAGGGAAATAGTTAATAGTACAATTAGCTATTCAACTGAACCATTGTATTTGAACATACAAATGTGACATCAAGTACCTTGGTCTTCAAAACTTTCAAATGTTCCACCACAGTAAAAAATTGTTGATGTGCTAAGTCTATATGTTCATATAGCTTGATCTTTGGAGTAGGAAATGAGATGTATGCAGATAATATTGATTCACTATCAACAGTGTACACCTACAATACAAAGATTGCACAAGGTGAGCTTTCCAAAAAAAATAATTATTATTTCAAAGGACAACTAGATTGTCAAAAGATGAGTGATCTGAAATTGTATAATCTTGTTATATATAGTTTTCTGATTGTATTTGTAAGAAGAATTCTTATTACCTACCTTGGAATTCATAAGATTCTCAAGTTCCTGAATCTGACATCTATAAACATCATGTGAATTTGAACCTACAGATAACATAACAGTCAATCATAGATGTTAATGTTAGAATCCTAGCTGCTCCAGGTCAACCAGCTTGGCCTACCATTGGAATACACAAGTGATGCAGTCATGCCAAATATTCTAGGAAGCTCACAGGATGAACTTTCTAAATGACGATGGTAGAACTCCTCTCCTACAAACAAAACAGTTAATTCTGAATAGAAATTAACATTTTGGGAGGTGGATTATTTGCTGATCAAATTCATAGTAGAACTTGGTGATCCTTCATAGCACAGTAAAGCAGAGCCACTTGTTTCTGGTGAAGTCAAATAACGAGTAAGCTCTTCATCTAGATCCTTGGACTTCTTTTGTCTAGACATATATGCTCGAATTGAATGTGAACCCTATGAGAACAAATCATTTCATAAGGCAAATGAAGCAAGTAAATGTTTTGTTGGTATACACTAGTCTCATATTTCCACAAATTTCACTACCAAGGATAATCAATGACAAATGACTAATTATAGATGCATAAAACCAGAATGTATTATGAGATAGTAATATTGAACCTTGGTAGACGATATAGATGTTAGAAAATCTTCGTCTTCAGTATATATCATGGAGATTTTTGGTCTTCAACAAGTAGTCCACTGTATCTTCCTCATAGTCCAACAAGCAACAAGTAAACCCTAAACCCTAAACCCTAATGATGTCAGTGAGTAGAAGACCTTCATTAAGCCACCAGTCGACGCAAGATCTCGACCCTCAGTAGTAGACTGAATACGCTTTCCTCCCTCGCGCGATGCAGAGAGGATCACCGGAGGGCCGAGCCGCCTGCGGCCGCGATGGAGATGCGACGCCGAGCGCGGAGCCGGAGTTGGCAAAGGAGGGTCGACGCCGGCTGCGATGGAGAGAGGATGGCGTCGTCGCTCGAGACGGCTGCTAGGGTTTGAGCGACGGGCGACGTGCAGGAGGGCCGACGGTGACGGGGAAACAAACTCCGCAGGCCAGAAAGGAAGCGGAGCAGAATCGAGACGACGTGGAGCGGAGGAGGCCGATTTTGGGATCTCAGAATCGCCGTGGAGAGCAGACGAGGGAGAGGGAAGCCGCGCAATTTTGAGGTTTGGCCGCGCGATTTGGGAGAGGCGGGATTTTGTAGGGTTTTCCTTCGTTTCGGCGGCCACGGTGGACGATGCGGTGGACGATGCACAGTGAAATTCCTCACCACGTCAGATGTCGCGCACGGAGTCGCGCAAATCACACGCGCAGGATATCAATCCTGTATATATATATATATATATATATATATATATATATATATATATATATATATATATATATATATATAGCCAAATCGCAGCCTGAATTTGGCCGGAAATCGATCGCGATTTGGCCAGAATTGGCTGCCAATGCTGAGCGATCGATTTCGGCCAAATCGCGATCGAAATCACCGGATTTCGGCCACTATCCGGTCAGAATCTGACGCCGGGATGTGCGCCAGCGAGCTGCGCATTCATCGAATGTGACGCAGCGGTCGACTGTGACCGGACGATGAAGCGGCAGCGGCGGCAGTGGTGAGGGGTCGGAGGAGCGCGTAGGATACAGACCGCAGCATAGAAAATATATATATATATATATATATATATATATATATATAACTTAATCATGAAGTAAGAGGAGATCAACTAAAATCAAGGGTGAATTTAAGCATCGACTCCTCCATTATTACTGTATAAAATGTTTTTTACATGTAATTTTTTAATTTACCTTTTCACATATGGTCGTGGAGCCGCTAAGATGGCAGATTCCACCTTTATATAGAAGAAAAGAATGTTTTTAATATTTTCTTTTTCCATATTCTTTTTGTATTCTGTCCTCCATCTACATTCTCTTCTCCAACCAAATCTTCTCCAATTCACTCCAAAACTCTTGCTGTTATTTTCACCATCAATTGTGTCACCCTCAATCATCAAAATTTAGAATTGATTACGTATTCAAAAAGTTTGCAATCAAAATTTAGTAATATCACAACTTTGAGACGAGTTTTACGTAGGAGCTATGTGTGAACTTGCTCGTCGTCATCCTCCACCATGCAATTTGAGAGGTTGGAACTTGGGATGATGATTTTTTTGAAAGTTTTGAGTTTGATTCCAGTCCTAAATTAAGAATTCGGAAGTTGTTTGAGGACGAGTAAATTTTTGAGTTGATTTATACAATTTTAGTTCGATTTTGATTTTATTGTATCTTTGGATGTAGATGCGAACTTTGCATTGATCTAAGATATAGAATGAAATTTTAGATTTATTTGAGCATTTTTCAAAAAATCCAACTTGTTTAATTGAATATTTTTAAATTTCTAATGTCGTATAATTCGATATTTGAATATTTCGGTGTATTAGAGTTATAAATGTCAAATTTAGAAATCTTAGTTCAAGTAAAATTATATACAACATATAATAATTATTTTCATCATACGACCTCCCTAAATTTAATATCTTAGATCTGTCCTATCAATTTTTTTTATCAAAAATTAAAAAATAAATTTTGTAGACACAAATATACTATACAAAGGTGTGACTCCGTGCCTAATCACAAAGTTTACATGGGCCTAGTATGAGAAGCTCAGAAAAAATATTATTAGTTCCAATCATTTGTCCACGCTAGGTCGATTGTATATTATATTCCATTTCTAACAATCGTCGTATTCCATGTTTTTGTTTTGAAATAAAAAGAATCAAGATGAGAAGTAAATCATTCAACAAATTTGAGATTTCATCCCATCAAAATTGTTTAAATTGGTGTTTGAGAATCTTCTAAAAATCATGAGCTTTGCTAGAGTATTATACTACAATAATATATAGTATACTGCCAAATATATGTGATTAGAGTTATATAAATAATTTTTATTTTTATTATTTTTTCTGGGCCAATATGGCAGTGGCCCACACTGGACCAGGGTAAGTTCTGCCACTATCTAGGTGAGCTGGTTGAAGTTATGATTTTAAATTAATCATGAAACAATGATTTAAATTGTAGATTCATATATATTTTAAAAAAATAAAGTTGATTTTTTTATTTTGAATGGTCTAGATTTTAAAAAGAAAAATAAATTATACGGGTTTTAATTCCCATGTACGCTAAGAGAGAATACTCATTAAATTTTTACTTTTTATTTTTCAAAATTTATAAATATTTAAAATATTTTTATATATTAAAACATAAATAATCAAGAACTATGACGATTAAAATTAAAAATTAAGATTTTTTAAAGAGAGAGTGAGAGTAAAATCCCTCTACTTTTATTTATATTTAGATTCAGTTCCTATATATATTTTTTAGGATTTAATATCTAATAACTACCTCATCTTAATTTTAACTCTCTATAAGGCTGAATTTTCATTTTTACCCTTATTATTTACATAGTTTTGATTAATTTATTTCACCCATCTTCTCCCACCAATTCATCTTCCAACAATCCATCTTCTTCCCTCCCCCAACGAAAACTCTCAATTAATCCCGACCAAATCATTTGCTTGCGCCCTGGAAAACCATCGGTTCTCCTACCTTGACCACTAGCGACCTGCGGCAGCAAATGTGATAGCAGCAATTTTCTTCCCAATAAGTCATCGTCTTTCCTCCCCCAACGGTAACCCTTGACCCTTGGTTCATCCCCCACTTGACCAAACTGTTTGCTCGCCCCCTTGAAAACTATTTTGTCTCCCTTATTTCAACCACTAGCGACCCACGACAGCAAGCAAATGCGATATGAGCAGCAAGGAGAGCAACGAGCAAGTGCGCAAAAAAGATTAAATAAGGTAAATATGTTTGATTACATACAATTTTGGATAAATTTTTTATGATAATTACTTATTGATACAAAGAGTATCTGATTTGAGTCAATAGGTATTTGATTTTGTGCTTGAAAGATTCTGATTTGATTTTTGGGGATGTAAAAAAATTATACTTTGAAGTTAATAATAATGAATTTTGTTTGAAGTTCATGAAGTAAAAATATGATGTCTAAATTGTTATAAAAGATTTTGTACCTAATGTGACTCAATAGGTACTTATTTTGGCTCATTAAATACCTTGATTTGATTATTGATTGTGTTATTAATGAAATAAAATAATGATACTTAAATTAAGTAGAAAAAGTATTTAAAGATAGTCAATCGATACTTGTTTTGACCATTTAAATATAAAAATTTGATTATTTAGGGATGTTAAAAAATTTATTTAAAAGTTAAACTTAAGTGACTTATGTTTGTGGCTTTCGTCAATCGGTTCTTGTTGTGATACTGATTTTACATACAATTTTGATAAAATTTTTGTGATAATTATATATTTTTTTATTGGTACAAAGAGCATCTAATTTGAGTCCATAGGTATTTGATTTTGTGCCTGAAATATTTTGAATCGATTTTTGGTGTTGTAAAGAAATTATACTTTAAAGTTAATAATAGTGGCTTTTGTTTGACGTTCATAACGTAAAAATATGATACCTAAATTGTTACAAAGATTTTATATCTAATGTGAGTCAATAGGTACCCTAATTCGATTATTGTTTGTGTTATTCATGAAATAAAATAATGATGTCTAAATTGGTAGAAAAAGTACTTAATGTTAGTTAATAGATACTTATTTTGGCCATTTAAATACCAAAATTTGATTATTTAGGGATGTTAAAAAAATTATTTAAAAGTTAATATTAAGTGACTTATGTTTGTGGCCTTCGTCAATCAGTTCTTATTGTAGTATTAATTTTACATACAATTTTAGGTAAATATTTTGTGATAATTACATTTTTTTTTATTGATACAAAGAGCATCTAATTTAAGTCAATAGACAATAGGTATTTGATTTTGTACCTGAAATATTCTGAATCGATTTTTGGTGTTGTAAAAAAATTATAGTTTGAAGTTAATAATAGTGGCTTTTGTTTGACATTCATGATGTAAAAATATGATACCTAAATTGCTACAAAAGATTTTATATCTAATGTGAGTCAATAGGTATTTATTTTGGCTCATTAAATACCCTGATTCGATTATTGTTTATGTTATTCATGAAATAAAACAATGATACCTAAATCAGTAGAAAAAATACTTAATATTAGTCAATAGATAGTTATTTTAGCCATTTAAATACCAAAATTTGATAATTTGTTGATATCAAAAAAATTATTTAAAAGTTAATATTAAGTGGCATATCTTTGTGACTTTCGTCAATCGATACTTATTGTGGTATTGATTTTGTCCTATATTGCTGAATGTATTACGTAGATTAATATGTTACATTGTGTTTTTATTAACTTATTTTATGAAAATATTTATTGAAATTATTGCTAATTAAATACCTTGATTCGATTTTATTTTTTAAAAATTTTACACATCTTTTATGATTGATTTGATAAATATGTTTGTTTGAATTGGTTGTGTAGGCAAAATTTTTGTCCAAATATCTTTGGAATGTGGAACAGTGTGATATTGGCATAGGTGAAGAGATTACTGTAAAGAGTCGACAACAAGGAAATGATTTAAATTGTGGCATATGTGAAGAGATAAACCTTCTTTTCGCTCGTTTATCCACTTTCCAGTCGACTGAAGTTTACATGTTCAGTCGACGAGACCTTTCAGTCGACTGGATTCCAGTTCTAGTCGACTAGATCCTCTAGATTGGTTGGTTTGGCTTTACTTTGTTTGCTTCACTTATATTTTCTCCACTTGCTTCCATCTCCTGGTTCCTGTAAGACAAACATACAAATATACAAACAATCCTAAGCCTTACCTTGTGGGTCTAACTTCAGACTTCTATCGAAATCCTAGATTAGTG
>NW_027430365.1:0-16278 GCF_044706935.1 Curcuma longa | reverse complement strand
AATAATAGTACGGATAAATGAGTTCTACACATGAGCCATACATCAAAAACTCACACCCTCAATAAATATAATTTAAATCACTTAATGGTTTGGCTCTCTTAATGACACCTATCCACATATCACAAATAACATGCAAGCCCACTAAAGCAAGATAAAATCTAACAATCTCCCACTTGGATGATATGTTATTTTTATATGGCATACGATTATATTTTAGTTGGCATTAACAACAATGTCAAAATTTATGGATATAAGATACCACTGAAAAATAATCTAGTCCATTAACTCTATTGATATAGGACTAACAAGGTCATAATTACTAAAATATTTTTAGTGCAATCGACCTCTAGTCAAGGTTGGCTAAGTTGACCAAGCTCAAGTTGACTTGAATTGGATTTCGATGTTTCATCAATATGTTAGTTAGTTGAGTAAAACGTCAAGTAGGTTAAGGTTAACTGGATACTTGATAGTCGATCAATAGGTTAGTTTGATTGAGGAAGAGTTAAGTAGGTTAAGGTTGATCGGATACTTGACAAAGAAGTGGAAAGTCCAAGTAGGTCACAATTGATCAAATATTTGGTGATCGGTAGTCCAACATAGAGTTGGCACGAGACAGAAAGTCCAAATGGATCACGGTTGAGCGGATTGACCAGATGCTAAACAACGAGAAGTCTTGACAGAGCAAACTTTCAAAGACCATAATTTTTGGTTCAGATATCAGTCAACTTTAGGGCGAAATAGAGCTCGTTCAAAGATATATCTTGTTACTCGATATCATTCAACTGATGTAGATCAAAAGTGAATAGAAGTAAATTGATTCGATTGATCAGGGTCATCAATCGACTACGCTGTTTCATAAGCAAGCAAAAGAGAATCAATTCGACTGATCAGGACCATCAGTTGATTGGTGCTGTTTTAGAAGCAAATAAAAAAATAATTAATCCCACCAGTCACTCAATCAGCTAGCCAAATCAATCGATTGATTCACAAGTCGATTCGATTAATATTTGAAAATTTGATAAAATGAGATAGGATTTCAGAAGTTTTGGAAGTCGTTATTTGGTCGCTAACCAAATGAATTGACTGGTAGTGGAGATTAGTCGATTGATAGGTGGAAATCAATCCCGACCTAAAGGCTTTAAAAGGAGGATTTTGAGGAGTTTTTTGCTACTAGTTCTTGGGGGTTTGAGGACGAAGTGCTACTACATTTCCAAACCAACAAGAGGTATTCTGAAGCTACCAACAACGATCAAAGCAAAGTTCTCATATTGTAAAGTTATTTTTCTTTCATTAGTTGTATGTATTTTCGTTGTTGTATCATCGTGAACTTGTTGTAAGAGACTTCTTCGCCTCCGGAAGGTATCCAAAAAATGAGAAGTTCATAGTGAAGGGGGATCACTAGGATTAGGCCTTGGATTAGTCGCATTAAGGAGGCTGATACTAAGTAAATCCTAGAGTTGCGCATGTGGCATCGATTTTATATTCAAGTTTCCACTGTGCATTCAAACAATGAGCCCACAATCAAGATGAGAAGCGATCGGAGCTATTAACCCCCTCTAACTCGCAAGGTCCTAACAAAAGAAAGCCTCTCTCGATATATATGTTCATGACATCAATGCATGTGAAACATTATAAATCAACCATATTGCTTTGAAACTCCCAATGTGGGATTAAAGTAATTCACAATGGTGTCTACTCCTTTCATCCACCTCCTTCTTCCATTCACATTTCCAACAATCCCTTACATAAATGAAAATAAGGTATGTGATAACATTCAGTAGTTGAGTCCAATATATGACAAGTAGGTTTTACCCTTTTAACCATCGCTTGTGAAGACATATTTGCTTACTGACTGACAATAGATATGATGTCTTTGACTTGATCTACCATCTGTATAAGCATTGACATATATTATTCAGAACTCTCCCTAATACAATTCAGTTCTCATGGGTGTGTTTGTTCTTAATCATGAACATGCCCGATTCTATGAGAAGTTTTAAGAATTATGTCTTCAATTCTCTTTGAAGCGGCCCCACTTATTTCTCACATAAGTGTCTCTTAAGAGTATTCCATATAACTCTACTAGATCATTAAAAGTCATATTCTTAACCTCCATCTTTTTGTTGAGTAGTTCCCCCACTTAGTTGGTATAGTTAGGTTGTCCCATTGAACCTAGTTCTTGAGATCTCCAGTCTACATAGGTTCAATTTCTTTTGTATCAACATTAACCATCTACCAAGCTCATCCCTCGAGATGAACTTGCAATTGACTCTTTGTTTAACCTTTTGATTAGTGGCTCCGTTAGATTATTTTTTAACTTTACATAATCAACAGTGATAACACCTGTTGAGAGTAGTTGCCTAACTGTATTGTGTCTACAGTGTATATATCTAGACTTATCATTACGTGGATTGCTCTATGCTCGATCAATTACTGATTGACTATTATAATGTATGCAAATTATCAACATAGGTTTTGATCGTCTAGGAACATCTTCTAATAATCATTGTAGCCATTCAACCTTTTCACCACATTTATCAAGAGTTACAAATTCAAATTCCATCATGGATTTGGTTATTGTGATTTGCTTAGAAGATTTCTACGAAATAGTTGCATTTTTCAAAGTGAATACATATCCACTCATAGATTTTAAGTCTTTCATATCAGAGATCCAGTTTGCATCGATGTATCCTTCGATCACAGTTGATATCTCATATAGTGCAGTGTATAATCATGAGTATACCTCAAGTACCTTAGTACTTATGTTTTCCCTTTACAATATTCAATATCAGGATTACTCTTGTATCTATTCAGTTTATTTACTGCGTAGGCTAAGTGTATTAGTGTACAACTCATTAAGTACATCAGACTTCCAATCACTTTAGAATACTCTCACTTGAGAGATACTCTCTTTATGATTTTTCAATAAATGTTGACTCGTATATATTGGAGTTTGTGCCAATGCAGTATCACCCTTGATGAAATCTCTCAAGAATCTTGTCCATATAATGAGATTGACTTTGAATAAGTCCTTCTGATGTTTTAAGAATTTTAATTCGTAGAATTGCATCAACTAGGCCCATGTCTTTCTTGTCAAATCTTGAGCTCAACATATCAAGTAAATTTGATTATTTTATCATTGTTCCTAATGATAAGTATGTCATCAACAGAAAGACAGAAAATAACACATTTTCTGAAATTCACTTTCCTTTATGGCATATCAAATTTCTCATGCCACTGCTTTGGAGTTTATTTTAAGCCGTATAAAGATTTAACTAATCTATAAACCTTGCTTTCGTACCCTGACACAGAAATTTTTTAGGTTGCTCCATATAGATTTCCTTTTATAATCCCCATTTAGAAAAGCATTATTTACATCCATTTGATGTATTTTGAGATTCTATAGTGCGGCAATAGCCAACAACACTCTAATAAAAGTTATTCTCGATACCGAAGAATATGTATCAAAGTAATTAAAGTCTTCTCGTTATTAGTAACCTTTAATTACTAATCTAACCCTGTATTTATCAATCAACTCATCCGATTTCATTTTCTTCTTGAAAATCCACACACAACCTAGTGGTTTACTTCTCTAAGGAAGACCCACAAGTTCTCGTGTGATTTTACAAGATAGAGTCAATCTCAGATATAATTGCCTCCTTCTACTGATGTCCATCAGAAGAGCTTACTATTTTTGAGTATTTTGGGGTTCACTTTCTAATATGAAAGTGATAAAATCTGTTCTGAAAGATTTTTTCACCTGAGCTCTTTTATTTAGTTTGAGCTCAACCTCAACTGATTCTCTTCTTCTTTTTCTTCCTCTTGTGTTTTATATGTCCATTTTAAAGAATTTTCTTCCTCTCAAGTCTTATACAGTAACGCATGCTCAAATTTCTCGATTCAATAATCGAGTTCTTGTATATCTCTAGAATTTGAGATTTATATATAAGACACCTATATGCACAACTATTATGTGCATATCCAATGAATATGCAATCAATAGTTTTTGGTCCTATCTTGATCCTTTTCAGATCAGGCATCAAAACTTTAGCCAGACACCCCCACACTTGTAAGTATTTATAGGATTATTGTCTTCCTTTCCACAACTCATAAGAGCTCTTATCTATTTTCTTCCGGGGCACCATATTTAAAAGGTAATTAGCTGATAACACGACTTCCCCAGACATATACTCTGGCAGTCCAGAGCTCAATAGAAGAGCATTCATTATCTTATTTAAAGTGTGATTCATTCACTTAGCAATTCTATTTTGCTAAGTAGTATAGAGAGTTGTTGTTTCGTGCCTGATCTCATGTTCAACACACAACTCAACAAATAATGATACATATTCACCACGTCAGTCACTTTGAACCACCTTAATCATTTTATTAAGTTAGTTTTAGACTTCATTCTTATAGAGAACAAATTTCTTTGTAGCTTCATCCTTATCTTTTGAGAAGATACACAAAATAATATTTTGTGTTATCATCAACAAAAGTGATGAAGTACTTAATCTTACCACGTGTTGGTGCACCTTTTAGGTCGCATACATCAGTGTGGATTAGGCCAAGTGGTTCATTAATTCTTTCAACACGTTGAAAGAATGATCTTATCATTTTCACTTCAACACAAGTCTCACACTTGTGTTTCGAGTTAAGGTGGAATGTAGGTATGCTTTGCATGTTAATCAATCTATGCAATACATCATAGTTAACATGTCCTAGTCTACCATGTCACAAACACAAAGAATCAAGCTTATAAATGGAAGAGATTTTATTCTTATTAACTGCGGGTCTAATAGTCATTACACTGGGCTAAAATAGTTCATCAATTACATAGCTCTTTCCAACAAACATTCCATTCTTCGACAATACAACTCTGTCCGACTCAAAAATAATGTGAAAATCATGGTTGCTCAGAAATGATCCAAATGCTAGATTCTTTCAAATCTTTGGAACATAAAGTACATTATTTAGAGTGAGTTCCTTGTTTGAGGTCATCTTCAACACCACTTTCCTTTGGCCCTTAATGTTTGAGGTTGCCCATGAATAGATTGCCCCCATCGACTTTTTCGAAGTTGTGAAGTAGCTCCTTGTTGCAGATCATATATCTAGTGGCATTGATATCGATCCATCGTTGCCATGGGTTTGAACCCACCAGGTTCAACTCAGAGACCATAGCGTAGAGGTCGTCCATTTCTGGTCTCTCATTTAGGTTGGCTTCTTGATCCTTCTTTGAGTCTCTACACACTAAGGATTTGTGACTGACTCAATCACAATTGAAGAATTTCTTGAAGAACTTCTTCTTGCTTGCACCTCCTCTGCATCTCATTGTGGAAGATTTGGGATTCTTCCATTTCAAACTTTGACCATGATCGACCATGTTGGCTTTCATAGTAGACTGAGAGAACAACTTTTTATGAACTCTTGTTGTCTTCCTCTATTTGAAGTATAACAATCAATTTCTCTACATTCAGCTCCTTCCGCTTATGCTTCAGGTGGTTTTTGAAGTCCTTCCAACCGGAAGGCAGCTTCTCAATGATAGTTTCCACTTAGAAGATTTCACTAACCACCATGTTTTCCGAGTGAATCTTGTGCAAGATCACTAAAGCTCCTGGACTTGATTGATCACCATTTTGGAGTCAACCATCATATAGTCCAAGAATCGATCCACGATGAACTTCTTAGCCCTCGTATCTTCCATCTTAAACTTCTTGTCTAAAGACTTCCACATCTCCTTAGCCATTCTCTTCGTACTATACACAGTATATAATGAGTCAACAAGCCAGTTGAGGATATAGTTCCAGCATTGGAGCTCAAAATGATTCTAAGTCTCTACTGTATTAATGGTCTGGATATCAATAACATCTTCAACATGCTTGAAAGGTTCCTTGGTCAAGAATCGGGCCATGTTTAATGTGGTCAGGCAAAAGAACATCTTCTGCTGCCCCTCTTTAACCAGTGGCTTCTCTAGAAGTTTAACCAGTGGCTTCTCTAGGTCATTTCCCCATGGTTGATTGAAACATTTTACAAATCAATAGACATATGGAGAAGGAGAGGGCCTTCATGTGATGATTCTGTTACACCTCAACACTTTCTATGGTCATCTCAATAGAAATGAAATCTGTTTTAAGATTGTTGGACAATCTTGTTGTTGGAGATATAATGAATGTAATCTGAATTGAAATTACAAATCAAACTAGACTTATATGTGAGATGGTTTGAGCTAATAATCTTAAGCTGCTAGGTAAGCTCCTATTTCTGTCGAGATGCTTCCCAAGTCCATTCAAGTAGAAGTCGCTGAGCTGCTCTCGCGTTTCTCGCTAGGTTGGAGTGGCCTGAACTTCCCAAGCCCAAGTGGGATGCAGAGTATGAGTTAGGGCGCACAGTAACGCTAGAGTGGTTATAGGAAATAGAAAGTTGAATGCTTCCTGAGTACTCCTGAGTGAGACCGACTGCTACCGAATGGACCCTTCTCTCTACTACTGAGTTGGCCAAATCGGAGTGGGATGTTGCTACTTGTGCGCTGAGTTGGGAGAGCATTGCTGAATCAGGGAAGCTATGTGCTTGACTACTAATGTTGTCCGACCTGTGTGGGTTATCGTACCCAGTTAGAAAGCAATGTCAAGGCCTCTGTTTAACGCAGTTTTGTTAAACAGATTCACCCCACATCCGACGATACTTCGAGGTTGTCATGGGTTGTTTGTTTCCTAAGATGCAATGGCAAACCACGATCACCACCAAATATTAAAGGTTGCAGAGAACTGAATTCACACTCGAATGCTAACATGGAAATCTGTCGAGCGAAAAATTACACGACAGAGAAAAATTTGAGGGAAACACAGGTGGGCGGAATTTTCTTTTGGTATTACTTTCGTACACCGTTTCTGCTCAAGATCTCACTTCTTTAAATAAGAGCATGCCCCCTTTGGTTACGTTAAATGACCTTTACTTTACTGACTTTATTGACCAGATTAAAATGATGTCGCCAGCCATCAATAGTCGGTCATCTCACCCTGGCAGTTATGGATTCACGATTAGTTGTTTGAGTAATTTTTTCATTGCACTTTTGAGCATGTAACAAAAAAATAGTTGGTAAAACATTGGCTGATTTGCTTGAGTCTGGCATTCGACATGCGCAAGTCGTCCTCGCAAGTCAACTTGGTTCAGTGCAATCCAAACTCTATATTTGCACCCCTTGTGGACCCATATGTAAAAGAGAGTTTCTCCCTATGCATATGTTCACAACATCAATACTTGTAAAATATTATAAACCAACCATATTATCTTGAAACTCTCAATGTGGTAATATTTCATTTATGGTGTCTCCTCCTTTCATCCACCTCCTTCTATTCACATTTATATATTTATTGCATAATGTGTGTTTAATTTGCAGATGTATTTAAAAAGTACAAGGATAAAAAGGGAAATTTTTTTGAAGAACTAAAAGATGATGCTAAGGGGCTCCTAAGCTTATATAATGCGGCTTACCTTGGAACTAAAAAAGAAACTATACTCGATGAAGCCATTTCTTTCACTAAAGATAATCTTACATCTTTGTTAAAAGATCTAAATCCTACATTTGCAAAGCTAGTGTCTCTCACTCTCAAGACACCTATTCAACGAAGCATGAAACGACTTTTCACCAGATGCTACATCTCTATCTACCAAGATGAACCGACTCGAAATGAATCAATACTTGAGCTTGCAAAATTGGACTTCAACATATTACAATGTCTCCACCAGGAGGAGCTCAAGAAAGTGTGCACGTAAGTTTTAGACATAAAATGAGTCAAATATTTTGATGTACGTGTTTAATTAGTTTGACCATTTTATATAAGGCACCTTATATATGACACTGGCATGCAGGTGGTGGAAGAATTTGAATTTAGACATTATGCACCTAAATTTTGTTCGAGAACGAGTGGTGGAATCTTACTATTGGGTGATGGTGATACGTCATGAACCTAGTTGTTCTCGTGCTCGAATGCTCGCGACTAAGCTACTTATGTTAATTACTGTCATGGATGACACCTATGATAGCTACAGCACACTAGAAGAGAGTCGACTACTCACAGATGCAATCCAAAGGCATGATTGACATCTATTGTGAACCATAACTATAATAAAATCATGTTTTAATTTTTGTAAGATTACCAACCAAATTTTTATTCATGCAGGTGGAGCCCTAATGCAGTAGAACAACTACCAGAATACTTAAGGGATTTCTTTCTCAAAATGTTGAGCACTTTTCAGGAATTTGAAAATGAACTTGCACCGGAGGAGAAGTTTCGAATATTGTACCTCAAGGAAGAAGTATGTCGATGCTTCTTGGCTACACTTTTTTCACTTCATATATATATATATATATATATATATATATATATATATATATATATATATATATATATATATATATATAACCGGGTCTTATTATCTGTTAATTAACTATATGCAGTGGAAAATTCAAGCTGAAACTTATTTTAAGGAATGCAAATGGAGGGATGACAAGTATGTGCCCAAGTTAGAAGAGCACATGCGTGTTTCAATCAGAAGTGTTGGATTTATCTTGTTTTATTGCGTATTTTTGAGTGGCATGGAGGAGGCAGTTGGCACAAAGGATGCATTTGAATGGTTCAAAAGCTCTCCAAAGATCGCAAAAGCTTGTGGAACAATTGGTCGCATCACAAATGACATAACTTCAAAGGAGGTATATATAAAGTAACCATAATTTAATAATTTTTTTTGTGTATGTGAATTTATAATCCCAATAGGAACCCTAGAACATATGCAAATTTATATATGCTTGATAGACTTTGTTTTTTTTTTGTTGAAGCGAGAACAAAAGAGGGCACATGTTGCCTCAACAGTAGATTGCTATATGAAGGAACATGGAACATCAGAAGATGTTGCACGTGAGAAGCTCCTAGGCTTTGTTGAAGATGCATGGAAGACTATCAACGAGGAGCTCCTTATTGCAACTGGATTGTCTAGGGAAGTAGTTGAACTATTTCTCCACTCTACACGAACTACAGAATTTATATACAAGCATGGTGATGCATTCACAGAATCAAACACCTCGATGAAGGAAACCATCTTTTTTCTACTAGTTCATCCTATTCCTGTTTGATGACAGTATCGCTGCAATCATGTTCTATTTGATATCTTATATTGTTGTGTGCCCAAGTTAATATTGTTGAAATAAAAGGGGAGAAAGAGAGAAATAATTTGTTCTTAATGTTGAAGCCAAATAAGCCCATATATACGAGTTGTTTATGGGTTGTAGACATTTATGATAATATTAATGATGGTATGCAATCTTAGAATTATGGTGACAATATGTATTATGATAATTACACACCTAATATGAATTGTATGTTAAACTCTTGCTGAGATGCTAAGGTGCTAAGATGAGGTACCGAGATGCTGAGATGGTCAAGGTGTCGAGGTGTTGAGATGAGGTGCTGAGATGAAGTGCTGAGATGGCCGAGGTGCCATGATGACTAAGATGCTGAGGTGTTGAGATGAGGTGCCGAACCAAGGTGCCGAGATGGTTGAGGTGCCGAGGTGTTGAGATGAGGTGCTGAGATGAGCTGTTGAGATGAGGTATCAAGATGACCAAGATGGCCGAGATGGCCGAGGTGGCCGAGGTGCCGAGATGGCCGTAGTGCCGAGATGGTGGAGATGGATGAGGTGCCGAGGTGGCCGATGTGGTCGAGGTGCCAAGATGGCTGAGGTGCCGAGATGGCCGAGATAGCCGTGATGGCCGAGACGGTCGTGATGGCCGAGGTGCCGAGATGGCCGTGGTGGCTAAGATTGCGATATGAGACTGAGCCCTTAGTCCATCTCGACCTAATTTCACTTCGGGTGGAACTATCTTCCCTCGAGTCCATTTGACTAGCATTGTCAAGTTAACCCTAGGCTTGACTCTTCACTTTCATCTTAGAGTCACGTCATCTACATCACCTATATCAATTACCATGCAAACTTAATGACATTAGAGGTGACGACTATTGAGTTTGGATGCCAATAAAAAATCATTGTCTTATTAATGGTGTTGTGAAGGTATCCGAAATCTCATCGTACATAGAGATGTAGAAAGTAGTTGTTGTCAATTGAAGAACTAAAAGATGATGCTAAGGGGCTCCTAAGCTTATATAATGCGGCTTACCTTGGAACTAAAAAAGAAACTATACTCGATGAAGCCATTTCTTTCACTAAAGATAATCTTACATCTTTGTTAAAAGATCTAAATCCTATATTTGCAAAGCTAGTATCTCTCACTCTCAAGACACCAATTCAACGAAGCATGAAACGACTTTTCACCAGATGCTACATCTCTATCTACCAAGATGAACCGACTCAAAATGAATCAATGCTTGAGCTTGCAAAATTGGACTTCAACATATTACAATGTCTCCACCAGGAGGAGCTCAAGAAAGTGTGCACGTAAGTTTTAGACATAAAATGAGTCAAATATTTTGATGTACGTGTTTAATTAGTTTGACCATTTTATATAAGGCACCTTATATATGACACTGGCATGCAGATGGTGGAAGAATTTGAATTTAGACATTATGCACCTAAATTTTGTTCGAGAACGAGTGGTGGAATCTTATTGTTGGGTGATGGTGATACGTCATGAACCTAGTTGTTCTCGTGCTTGAATGCTCGCGACTATGCTACTTATGTTAATTACTGTCTTGGATGACACCTATAATAGCTGCAGCACACTAGAAGAGAGTCGACTACTCACAGATGCAATCCAAAGGCATGATTGACATCTATTGTGAACCATAACTATAATAAAATCATGTTTTAATTTTTGTAAGATGACCAACCAAATTTTTATTCATGCAGGTGGAGCCCTAATGTAGTAGATCAACTACCAGAATACTTAAGGGATTTCTATATAATATATATATATATATATATAAGTTTCGTATATATAAGTATGTATGCTAACACTATATATATATATAATACCGGATCTAATTATCTGTTAATTAACTATGTGCAGTGGAAAATTCAAGCTGAAACTTATTTTAAGGAATGCAAATGGAGGGATGACAAGTATGTGCCCAAGTTAGAAGAGCACATGCGTGTTTCAATCAGAAGTGTTGGATTTATCTTGTTTTATTGCGTATTTTTGAGTGGCATGGAGGAGGCAGTTGGCACAAAGGATGCATTTGAATGGTTCAAAAGCTCTCCAAAGATCGCAAAAGCTTGTGGAACAATTGGTCGCATCACAAATGACATAACTTCAAAGGAGGTATATATAAAGTAACCATAATTTAAGAATTTTTTTTGTGTATGTGAATTTATAATCCCAATAGGAACCCTAGAACATATGCAAATTTATATATGCTTGATAGACTTTGTTTTTTTTTTTTTTTGTTGTTGAAGCGAGAACAAAAGAGGGCACATGTTGCCTCAACAGTAGATTGCAATATGAAGGAACATGGAACATCAGAAGATGTTGCACGTGAGAAGCTCCTAGGCTTTGTTGAAGATGCATGGAAGACTATCAACGAGGAGCTCCTTATTGCAACTGGATTGTCTAGGGAAGTAGTTGAACTATTTCTCCACTCTACACGAACTACAGAATTTATATACAAGCATGGTGATGCATTCACAGAATCTAACACCTCGATGAAGGAAACCATCTTTTTTCTACTAGTTCATCCTATTCCTGTTTGATGATAGTATCGTTGCAATCATGTTCTATTTGATATCTTATATTGTTGTGTGCCCAAGTTAATATTGTTGAAATAAAAGGGGAGAAAGAGAGAAATAATTTGTTCTTAATGTTGAAGCCAAATAAGCCCATATATACGAGTTGTTTACAAGTTGTATACAATGTCATAATTTATGATAATATTAATGATGGTATGCAATCTTAGAATTATGGTGACAATATGAATTATGATAATTACACACCTAATATGAATTATATGTTAAACTCTTGTTGATTGGAATCAATTGTAAATTTTATCGATGGAAATTTTATCATTACTATTACTTTTGCTATCATTACCATGGAAACTTAATGGCATTAGAGGTGATGAATATTGAGTTTGGATGCTAATAAGAAATCATTGTCTTATTAATGGTGTTGTGAATGGTATCCGAAATCTCATCATACATAGAGATATAGAAAGTAGTTGCTGTCAATTCACCACATGGTTCAAAAAAAAATAAAAATTAATTTCCACATATTTTTCATGAGCATGAAAGACCATATTTGTAACAAGAAATGTAATGCTAATATTGTCACACAAAATTTTAAATATATTAATGGCATCGTTCCAAATGTAACTCGGAGAAAAATTAAAGCCAAATGATCTCAAACATTGCGACTTTATATTCAATTTAATTTAGTGTTGGACTAAGACATGATAGGTTACTTTTTAGAAAACATGATATGAGGTTATGTGATGTTTATAACATAATGTAGAGTTCTAACAATATTTCTGTAGGTCTTTGGATTAGTCAAAACAATAGAAGATGAAGATGTCGAGAAGCTACTAGAAACAATTGGTATACAGTTTAGAAGTGTGTTATCCATTTACTTAGTTCGAGGGTTAGGGACTTTGCGGCAAGTTTGGAGGTTCTACATGGCTACCTTTTAAGTCTCTAGGTCCTTGGGGAGCGACAAATGTCACACATTCCTTCAAGCTAGTTGAGCCTCCTTGGCTTATTTGGAGGAGGATGCAAGCTAGGGGACTAGAGTAACAGAGATGATTCCTCTTGACCAAGCTCCTCCAAAGATGCCCGCTTTTGATTCAACTTCATGGCCATGAGAGCTTGCAACATTTTCTCCTTTGCATAGTAAATAAAATTAAAGTCAGATCTTAGTTACAATTCAAAGAATGAGTTTTGGCAACTACATATATGGGCTAGCCAAGGCCAACCACCTAAGGACTCAGCCTGAATCAAAAGAAGAGGCCTTCCTCGATCAAGAAGCCAACATTGTGTGAGGGTTTTCACGATTTGGTGGTAGGCTTTCCTTCCTTATATTTGTTCAAGTCAGGTATGTAGGGGAAGTTCTCTTCCAAAATGCCATGTTTAATTTGAAGTGTGGATGAAGAATGGAAAGGAATTCATGACGAAAAGTTTCCCCAAGGGAAAGGAAGACAAAGGCTAAGAAAAGAAAGGGGAAAAGGAAATAACTACAGCTTGTAGTACCAGCTACAATGGTGATGCCTCAAATCATCTTAGACTATTCTTAGCTTGATGAGAACATCTTAGACTATTCTTAGCTTGATTCTATGGAGCTAAGCTTAGTTGAGCTGAACTTGATGGTGTTTAAGTATGTCTGGCTGTCTCTCGAGCATGTTCAAGCTTATTTATTGAAAAATTTATTGACCTTGAGCTTTTATCAAGCGTAATAACAACATCTCTATTCTTATACTTTGGTTAAATCATTGATTTAATAAATAATAGATAAATTGAAACTCCAAAAATTTGTAAATATATTACAAATATACACATGGATTATATTCTTTATATGTTTGAATTTAAAATTAAAGGAATAAGATCACAATGAAATTTTAGGCAAGTTTGTAAATAAATTGCACAAGAGCTTTGTTTATGAGCATTAACTAGCCAAACAAGCTCACTACTAATTATCTCCGAACACTCTTCATTTGCAACTTCACCACTTGTTCATCTCCATCAATTCAAAGTGCTCCAATCTAGCTCATTCAACTCCTCTTGAACTCACATCCACTGCAATTTTTCATATATTTTTTTCAAATTTAATGTTGCTTTTTCATTTTTCCTTTAGTTCGAGTATCTAAATTCATAGTTCTTGGACAAGATTTTCCCTCTCGTGAAAAAATAGGATAAGAGAAGTCTGAATTGAAGTGCAGTATCATGTTAAGTTGGAAGTTACATCAATCTTCATGGGCAATTGGCGACCAAATTCAATATTTCAATGGAAAATATTTTTGACGGCTTTCATCCAGTTTGGAACTTCTTCACTATGAAGAAGAAAAAGAGTATTTCAATGGAATTTACAGTGACAATTTAAAAAATCTTGACTTTTTTTAATTCTTTTTTATATGTTTTAAATATTATTTAGAGTATCGTTATGATTTTATATAGGAGAAATTATTCTTTTTTGTCTTGGAACTCTTATTGATTGAAAATTATAATTTATCAAGCTCTAAAAATTAAATATGCTATTGTGCCAGAGCCCAAAAATTATAATTTCGTTCAGAACTCTTGTACGATAAGGACCGGCTATGACATGTCTATGACCACATAGATTTTACTGGTTTTGTTGAAGACAAACACTCAACTCATTATTTTTTTTATTCGTGGAATAAAATCCAATATGACATCATTTAAAAAAATAAATAAATAAATAAATAACCCGTATCTCATGTTAGTATTAAAGTTAAATACAAAACTATTATTAATAATTACATCTGAGGTCATTATTTTTTCTTTCCGGTAAACCCTTCTTTTCTCGACTAGCTAGCTAGTGCACCACCACCAATATATCCAAATTTTAATTTGATAATATTAAAGTATATGAAAATTAAATTTCACTTTATTTGAGAATGAATTAAATTACAAATCAGCAATTATTTGTTTTACATTACTATCACATTGTTGATATATATATATATATATATATATTCTTGTCTTATGCAAATCGTTAATTTATTAATCCAATTAAGAATTCTATTCCAAATTGTCTATTCCAATCACATGAAATCAAATTCAGCATTTCGGTCAAATTAAGAATTCTATTATTCCTAATTTGGTCTCTATTTTCTCCTGAATTTTCTAGTGTTCAGTTAGTCTTCTCATATTTTTCCTGCTCTCTATTTAATTTCCTCTATTTGTCAAGTGTTTTTCTACTTCTCGATAGTGATGCGAATGCTGTTTCCAAGCGTTCGCCTCTATTTTTCCAAGTTAATGTTTATTTTTTCAAGTCAGCAATGGGTCTATATATCATATCTATCTAGCCGCCGTTATAATATTCAACGCCAGATTAATGCATTATCGTAGTCAATATGTCTTTCTTTAGCAAAACTTATAAATAAATTATTTTATTTAGAATTATTTATTTTTACTAATTTGATGTAAACAATATATGATTTTGAATATTTTTCATACAAGAGTATATAGATCTAGCTACTAAAATAATTAATCTTTTAATTAATCAATATGAATAATTATAAATTATAACTTAAATCTTAAATTACTGGAAAATCTGAATAATTCACTTTTTCATAATTAATCCAGATGAAAAAGATGTAATGGATACATTAAAGTTGATAGAGATCGTGTCCCTTAGCTTCCTAAAAATTAAAATAGGAGTACATTTATTTTATAACTATAATTAAAATAAAGAATAACGTATATAACTCTCCTTGTTTCCTTTCCTTCCAACCACCCTCATTAGAAAATGACTACTTAATTTATTGAAATTTAAGGCCAGAAGTCATCTATAAAACTTGATAACACAGATGGCTCTTCAGGCATTTAATTAAGAATCATATACAAGCCAAGCCATGGAGCTGGACAAGACTCCGTCAGTCGAGGTTTTGGAAGACGTGGTTGTTGATCGTCAGTTGGCAGGTTTCGGTCCCAGCTTTTCGGATGACTACTTTATTACAAATCAGAAATCACAGGTATGAATACACTTCACTTGTTTTGTATATATTGTTTCAACATATCGTTTCAACGCTTTGGATGCATGATATATTCAGAAAACATATATAGCATATATATTAATTAGTATTGCATTGCAGTAATCACTGTATAATTCACTATATATATAGTTAATATATTAATTTTCCCATGCATGCATCCTGATGTAGCCTGAGGCATGGATGAACGAAAGAGCTGAAGAGCTCAAGAATGAAGTAAGGAGCATGTTCCAAAATGTTACTGGCGTTCTACAAACTATGAATCTAATTGATACAATTCAACTTCTTGGACTTGATTACCATTTTATGGAGGAAATAGACAGAGGTTTAGACCATCTCAAGGATGTTGACATGAGCAAATATGGGCTCTATGAGGTTGCTCTTCATTTTCGACTGCTTAGACAAAAAGGATTCAATATTTCTTCAGGTATGTACGATCGATGTTCTATTTTATAAAGATATATAATGGACCTAATTATAGCAGAAAAGTCGATCATCATCCATTTCGGCATCCACAAACTTGGGAATCCTACATAGAAGAGAAGCGACAAGGGGGTTACTCTTGGCGTCGTAGTCTCTTCGCTGATGGAAAGCAAAAAGATCTATCAGAATA
>NW_027430364.1:0-9861 GCF_044706935.1 Curcuma longa | reverse complement strand
AGAGGAGGAAGGAGAGAAGGAATCCTAGCAAGTGACAATGACACCATCAAATACATTGAAGCCAAGAGAAGAAAATATATAGAAGTGTCTAAATCATGAACCCGATCGAAGTAATAAGGCCCTTTCCTTTGTTGATCCTCTCATGCTTCTAGTGTGCAGGATGTCTCCATGCAATCATTAAGGAGAAGAATTCCAATTTGCATTACTAAAACATCCTACCACATCGATATTCTAGATGAGATAGAACCAATAGTTGGTTTGGTTACCCAACTTGGATAGAAACTTCGATGTAGGTTGCAACCAATTGAGTCAAATATTGATGGAAAAAAGAGCATTAATTGGAGTGGGATGGATAATTTTTGGTGGATAATTTTCCGCCCATATACAAAAAAAATGGGTGAAAAGAGGCATCCAACACTCCATTTGAACAATTAATGCAATGGAGACTATATGCTGAGACTATTTGCTGGCACTTTATTCTTAATTAAAGTGTCACTTAATTTTAAGAATTGCAACATAAGTGAAACTTCCAACATACTAAAATCAGAGAATTGCAAAAGGTTGGTCATAAGAAAATTTGATTAGTTTGATTCTAATAAATTTGATCAGTTCGGTTAATTCAATTTTAATATAATGTTCACCCCTACATTTGGCATACCACACATGTTCTAAGTTGTTCCTGCTCAACTCCAACAAGTATACTCAAATGACAAAACTCATATACTCGGATGAAGCTCTTCTGTAGGAAAGACCACTTATGATCTGGCATACACATCCTCTAGCAAAAGTCAGACAAATAAATGACTTCTAAAATTACATTTCACAGAGTGAGGGAGTCAAAGTTTGATAGTCGTCATCACTGTAGTACTGTATGGCTGAGTCAAAGTGGTTTAAGTTGATCAAACCCAATCCTCCGTGAGGATTTGTTTAAAAATTTGGTCCTAAGAAACCAAATATCTAAGGATGGAGGTTTAGATCCATGCTTCTCAAAAATATCTTGTAGATACTTTTTTTTATCCCTATAACTAATTTTACATGAGAAAATATTCGTTGACAATATAACATTGAATTACATATTATTATATATTTTGTTTGATTGAGCATGCTATAAATCTGAGAAAACTTTTCACTAAGCATGATTACTCACCAAGTTTTTCATCATTGAACTCAACTCAGAACACCACATTAAAACTTGAAACTTTGCCAGCAACCATAGTTTTTGCTAAATCTCTCGTTGTTAATTGAATAAGCTCGTTTATTTAACTTGAATGTAAAATATATAGTCAATGCTACTTCAAATTTGATGATGATGATGCGAAAGCTAGTGATTCAAGAAATCTTTACTTGTGCTATGACAAATTTAAATTGCTTTACTTGCATTTCGATTTACATTAGAAATATTTCAACTTCGAAGTTAAATAAAATATGAATGAATCAATTTTTTTTAAATTAATATACTAGTGGTCTTCCTAGCGTTGGGGTGTAGCATTTGCACTAGTAGAGTTTGCCGCCGGCATCTCAACCCCATCTGCAGGCGCTTTCTCTTTGTCTTTCCCCATCGCTAACAAGTCCTCAATGTCCTCCAGCGTTCTCCCTCTCGTTTCCGGCAGGCAGGTGAAGAAGAAAACCCACGCGATCGCCGCGATGCCGCCGTACAGGAAGAAACTTCCGCCTATGGTGATGGCCTTGTACAATGATATGAAGGTCATGGTTATGACGCCGCTGGTCACTCGGTTGACCGCCACCGCGATGCTCGCGCCCTGCGCCCGCAGTCGCAGTGGCAGGATCTCCGACCCGTACACCCATGTGACGGGCCCCATCCCGATGGAGAAAAATGCCACGTAGGCGAGGATCGACGCAACGCACAGCCCCACCGCGGCCTCTCGGCCATGATCCACCAGCGTCAGCCCGAGGCCAAGTCCCAGCAGGGAGAACATCATCCCTCCGGTGCTCCCCAACAGCAGTGGCCTCCGCCCCACACGGTCCAACAGGAAGGTCGCCACCAAAATGAAGAGCGTCTTGGTGAACCCCAATGCCACTGTCGTCCCCAGCAGCTTCTTGTTCTCGCGGATCCCTGCCTTCTCGAACACCCGCGGGCTGTAGAGCACCACCGAGTCGATCCCCGACGCCTGCTGAAAGAAGTGGATGCCCACTGCCATCAGAAGCGCCCGCCTCACCGCCGGCGTCGGCCGCAGCAGCAGCTCTTTCCACACTGCCATCTCCCGGTCGGATCCACCTCTCGTCTTGTAATTGGCGCCCTTGGGGACTGTGCAATCCTCGTCGCACTCGGCGGGATGCCAGCAGCGACCTTGATCTCCTCGAGGCGGAGCCTCGCCTCGTCGGGCGTATCGGAGGTCATCTCGAGGACGTGGCTGGCCTCGCGGAGGCGGCCACGCAAGACGAGCCAGCGGGGGGACTCGGGCATCGCCAGCACGCCAGAGGCGAGGAAAACAGAGGGGATGGCACCAACGCCGAGCATGAATCTCCACCCGATGGAGGTGTGCAGATGAGAAAAGGCGTAGTTGGAGACGTAGCCGAGGAGGATGCCGATGTTGATGAAGACTTCGGGGAAGGAGGTGAGGAAGCCACGGGAGGAGGCAGGCGCCACCTCGGCAGTGTAAACAGGGGCGATCATAAGAGCGTAGCCGACGCCAATGCCGGCCACGAACCGCCCTACCATGAGGAATACGTAGCCCGTTGCGAAACCCATGAGGAGGGCGCCGACAAAGAAAAAGCCAGCGGCAAGCACGATAGTGTACCGGCGTCCAATCCAGTCAGACGTGAATCCGGCGGCATAAGAACCCACTAGCGAATAGAGATTCAGGATACCCAGTAGAATCTCAATCTCCGTGTCAGTGATCTTGAGATCCTCCTTTATGAATATAGCCGCGCCACTCATCACTCCAATATCTATAAACAATCGATTTTTAAATTTGATCTAATTATAACAATTGAAGAATGAAAATTAATATATTACCATAACCCAAGATTATCGACGTCATGGAGGCGAGCAAGGCACATGCGACGGCGAAGCGCTTGTTCCGTGGATTCGCCGACGCCGCCTGAGCATCAGAAATCATTTCATTGTTGGTTGCTGCTTCCTGATCCGCCATGATTATATTTCTCTGTTCTTACTCTTTTTCTCTGATCTCTCGATTATCGAAAATGAGAGAGTTAAAATGGCTTGATCATGAAAGAGCTCGAGTGGGATTAAATAGGTGTATTATTGGGTGAGCATTCAGTTAAATAGACTTTTTATAGCCTATAAAGATGAACATTAAGGTAAAATCAAACGAATTTGTTAAAATTAAACTAATCAAAAAATAGACCAACTGAACCAATTAAAATTTAGTTAATTCTATCTATAACTAAATTAATTATTTTTAAAAAATATATATTATTTTCTTAAAAAAATACAAATGTTAATATTTTAAATTTTTAGTATTTAATAAAAAATCATTTTAATAGATTCAATTATTTTTAAAATTCATAATAGAAAAAATAGGTTTAATTAAAATAATCAAATTTTTTAAAAAAACTTTCATATAAACTAATCTGAATTTATAAATTAATTTGGTTCTTCAGTTATTTTGATTGAATTTAAATTTTGCTCACTTCTAGGCTTTATAAGTGATGCAGGTGTCGTAGGTGATGTGGCTCCCTCCGGGGTACAGGTCAAAAGTCAAGCGAAGGTCAAGGTTCAGGTTGACCTGGCAAGATGAGTCAACATGAACCCAGGAGAAACGATCCCACCAAGGTGAGATAGTTGTCGCCTCTGACTCAGACCATACTTCGGAGTTAGCATGGGCTCAGTCCCGGACCTCACTTAGGCCTCCAAAGCCCTCTCATCTCGAGCATCTCAGTCCTGAATCCCATCTTGGTCGTCTCGACCTCGAGTCTCATCTCGACTAATCTCGTCTTGGCTAGCCTTGTCTCGGTCGTCTCGGTCTTGAGTCCCGTCTCGACCAGTCTTGTCTGTTAGTAGTAGCCCTAGAGCCAATTATGTGATGATTGACTAGAGACTTTTTGTATCATATTCTATTATTAATAAAGGCAAGGGCAAGGTTTTTGGTTATTATACTTACTTTGTATTTGTGCCAATTAACTAAGTATAATAATGTTCTTGGGTAGCTAGTTCCAATCTACATCATATCGATTGTTTGAATTGATAGTGAGATGATATAGAGAACACTATTAATCATTCCTAGTCAAGCATTAATATTCAGGGACAATGTTAATGCGCTGAGACTAGCATGTAGGTCAACTGGATGACTTGATCTCACAAGTCATGGATATGAGATATCAAGTTGACACATGGGTATACATTAAAAAATATATATTGAATTGACCCACTATGAGAAAGTTTCATGGATCGTTATATTAGTGTCATAAACTTTCTCATGTGACTATTGGTATGAATAGTCCTTATACTTGAAGTCACTATAGTTCCCTACATAAGGAGTTATGTAATTTGGAATCGTCAAACTTCACCCGTAACAAGGTGGACTATATGTATCAAATTATACGGAGGGATGTGAGTAATGTAGATGGGAACTACCCCTCCCATATAACGGGAGTGATATCTTGTGACCTCTTGATAAAGTAGGATCACGAAATGCATGACAATGCCCAAATGAGTCAATATGAGATATTGAGCTTATTTGCTTGAGTAAGTCTACTTGGGGATCAATAAACACAAAGATTGATAAGAGGATAACACGGTCTATGCCTCATTGATCAATCTAGATATCGAGGATAGACAGACATGGTGATACATTATCATAGTCACGAAGGTTTTGTCAGATCTCGATATTCTTGTCACTTGGGTAGCAATGATGCATTTCTAGATGCCGCTCATTGCTTATATTTCTAAAATGAGTTTTAGAGACATTGCCAATGTTACAAGAACCTATTGGATAACATACAAATAACACTCTATTTGGAGATGAGTTCATTTTAGTTTTACTAAAGGAACAATTAAGTTCATTGGATGACCTAGACTTAAGTTAGACTCAAGTTGGTTGAATTTGAGTTGGACTCAAATTAAACCAAGTTGGATTTTGATTCATTATGCATGATTAATGTGAATTAATCATGCAATTAAGAAGAGGAAGTTACATGCATGAAGGTTATCATGCATGAGTTGAATTTGAGTTAGACTCAAATTAAACTAAGTTGGATTTTAATTCATCATGCAACATTAATCATGCAGCAGCAGCTCATAACTACATGCATGTCGTTTATTTCCCTATCTCCTGTTATTCTTCCGAATTAATAGGTTTTAGAAGATTATTTTCAGCGTTCGCAGTCGAACTCACGGATTCAATATTGCCCCCGGGATAATCGCTATCCCGCCCGGTGTCAGTTGGTATCAGAGCTTTCAGATCCGATGGATCATCGTCATGGTGGTTATCATGGTCGTGACAGACAAGTTCCGACAGAGGAAGTCTCACACCGTGAATGTTACACGCAAGACGAGATTCTTGATCTACAGAGGCAAGTTACCAAGTTATCCCAGCGTCTAGCAACACAAGATTGTAGAAGTAAGCTCTCAACTCTGATGGATCGTCGTTGAGGTCGTGATCATGGTCGTGATAGGCAGGTTCCGATTGAAGAAGCTTTGCACCATGATCGTAGCACTCGAGACTAGATATTTTAAGATCTACCGAGACAAGTCACAAAGTTATTCCATCGTCTAGAGGCGCAAGATCATAAAAGTCATAAGTTCCTTTATTCTCCTTTTGAAAATTCATTAATTTCCAATCGAGGAGAGATATAGAAGCACAAGTTTGGTTTCGAGAGATTCGAAATCAACCGCCCCACCAACTACAACTTCAAGAGAACGCCAACTCTGTAGCACCTCTACACACCTCCTTCCTCCTACGGCGGTGAGGACAACCATGAAGATGCAGAACTTGACAACATCGAATATGATCAGTCCTACTCTTCTGATCGTCTAATCATAGGAGGTGGCGAAGATGATGACAAGATTGAAATATTTATTGATCCAGTTTATGACAATGTTGACGAAGAAGAGTTTTGGTTTAATAATATTTTTGGCAATGCCGTTTATTTCCCTATCTCCTATTATTCTTCCGAATTAGTAGGTTTTAGAAGATTGTTTCCGGCGTTCGCAGTCGAACCCACGGATTCAATATTGCCCCCGGGATAATCGCTATCCCGCCCGACGTCAGTAAATCAAAACTTCCTCTCCCTTAAACATCAACTCATAATAAGTTTATATAGACCCAAATTCTAAGAAAGATTTCTCATAAAAAAGAAAAATTTCTTAACACACTCTAAAAGAAAGATTCCTCATAAAAAAGAAAAATTTCTTAACAAATTCTAAAAAAATAAAAATTTCTTAGCAGACTCAATCCTAAAAATCCTAAACGGATTAAAAAATCCTAAAATAAAAAAATAAAATTTTTTAAAACTACTCTAAATACCAAAAACATTAAAAGTTACTAAAAATAAAATTGATCAAAATTAATAATAAAAATCTTTGGATGCTCTTGCATTAGTCGCCCCAAGTTGAAAGAAACTCGTCCTCGAATTTAGAGTGATGTCAAGTGGTCGCCCAGGAAGAAGATCGTCTTGCACCAAATCAATAAAATTTATTAGTAGTTGCTGGGCTTTAGAAATTCTCATCGATCCACTGTCGAATATAACATCAGGAGACCACGGGTTGATCATCTTCCTTATTGGTAGTCTCAATCGTCTTTTTTCAATGCCCAAAAGGGAAGTTGGTAGTCTCGAGTTCTTCTTGTCACAGCTCGGAGAGAAATATAATTGTATCGGAAGACATGAACTGATCGTGTTGCTGGATGCTCCTGCATCAGACGACCCAGGTTGAAAAGAACTCATCTTCGAGTTCAGAATAGTATCTTCAAAATAAAAATATTTAAGTGTTCATGAATCAAAAGTCATTGCATAAGTGGTGGAATGGGAGGAAGATCCTCTGATATTAACTCTGTCAAATCTTTAGGCATTTGTTGTACTTCTGATAGAAAAAAAACTGCATTCTCAGATAATCTAGCATCTAAAATCTTACAATCATCACCATAAAATACCTCGTCATACACTGGCTCACTAATTGACTCGATCTCATCTTCATCATAAATTGGATCACCGACTATTTCAATCTTGTCATCTATATCTTTCTCAAGAAAAATTGTATCCAAGTAAAAAGAAAAGAACTTATGACCTTTAAGATTTCGGGCACTACCATCATAGTGTAAGGCTTCCTCATCTGGAATCTGTCTATCATGATCTTGACCACGTACTTCACGATCTTTATGATCTTGCGTCGTTAGACACTGGAACTCGGTCTCATTTTCTTCATGATGAATGAATTGAGATGTCAAATCAATGCAAGGTGAGACGATGGAGATTTGGACTTCGTCGATAGATGAATCATGCTGTTGATTACCATCGGACAAAGTTAGCTTCTAGTCTTCGATCAACGCTTCGTCTAGGTCTATCACCTAGTAGGTAACGGCACGGTCGATGGTCGACGACCCATGACCCACGGAAAAATAGGGGTCGGGATAAGTAGAATTCCCACGAGCGGACGGGCCAGATCGTTACAATAAAAAAGTTTAAAGAAGAAGGCTGTAACGACCCTGCCCATCCGCCCGTGGGAATTCTACTTATCCTGACCCCTATTTTTCTAGTCCATTTATGTGAGATAGGACACGGGTTCAATGATGAGTGGCATCGAAGTCATCAATATACACAAAGGAGAATATTGATGGATGAACCAATAAAGGATCCAAAAGAAAAAGATGATATCAATGAAGAAAAAATACATCGAATATGTTGTTTATTGGCTCAGCGAAATAGAAAGTATTTTTGATTACAATGAGGTGCCTGATCGGATGAAAGTAAAGTTGGTTGTCATCCACTTGATTGAAGGATTTTGGATCAACCACCCCACCACCTACAACATCAAAAGAACACCGGCTCTACAACACCTCTATGCCCCCCTTCCTCCTACGATGATGAGGACAACCATGAAGATGAGGGCCTATTAATTTGAAAGAATAACAGGAGATAGGGAAATAAACGACATTGTCGAAAATATTATTAAACCAAAACTCTTCTCCTAAATATCAACTCATAACATGTTTATATAGACTCAAACTCTAAGAAATATTCCTAATAAAAAGAAAATTTTCTTAACAAATTCGAAAATAAAGAGTCCTAATAAAAAGAAAAATGTCTTAACAAACTCAAAAAGAAAGATTCCTAATAAAAAAAAATTTCTTAACCGACTCAATTCCAAAAAATCCTAAACAAATTTAAAAATCCTAAAATAAAAAATAGAACTTTTCAAAACTACTCTAAATACCAAAAATTATAAAAAATAGTAAAAATAAAAATTATCAAAATTAATAATAAAAATCTTTGGATGCTCCTGCATCAGTCGTCCCAGGTTGAAAGAAACTCATCCTCGAGTTTAGAGTGATATCAGGTGGTCGCCCAGGAAGAAGATCGTCTTGCACCAAATCAATAAAATTCATTAGTAGTTGCTGGGCTTTAGAAATTCTCATCGATCCACTGATGAATATAACATTAGGAAGCCACAGGTTGATCATCTTCCTTGTTGGGTCCTTTTTCAATGCCCAAAAGGGAAGCTGGTAGTCTCGAGTTCTTCTCATCACAGCTTGGAGAGAAATATAATTGTATCGGACGACATGAATTGATCGTGTTGCTGGATGCTCCTGCATCAGACAACCCAGGTTGAAAAGAACTCATCTTCGAGTTTAGGATAGTGTCTTCAAAATGAAAAATCTTTAAGTGCTGATGAATCAAAAGTCGTGGCATAAGTGGTGGAATGGGAGGAAGATCCTCTAATATTAACTCTGTCAATCTTTAGGCAGTTGTTGTACTTCTGATAGAAAATAAACTGCATTCTCAGATATTCTGTTATCTAGAATCTTATAATCATCACCATAAAATACCTCGTCATACTCTGGCTCACTAATTGACTCGATCTCGTCTTCATCATAAATTGGATCACCGACTATTTTGATCTTGGCGTCTATATCTTTCTCAAAAAAAATTGTATCCAAGTAAAAAGAAAAGAACTTATGACCTTTAAGATTTCGGGCATTACCATCATAGTGTAAGGCTTCCTCATCTGGAACCTACCTATCATGATCTTAACCACGTACCTCACGATTTTCAAGATCTTACGTCATTAGACACTGGAACTCGATCTCGTTTTCTTCATGATGAATGAATTGGGATGTCAAATCAATGCAAGGTGAGACGATGGAGATTTGGACTTCGTCGATAGATGAACCATGCTGTTGATTACCGTCGGACAAAGTGGGCTTTTGGTCTTCGATCAACGCTTCGTCTAAGTATATCTCTTCTTCATCAACATTGTCATAAACTGGATCAACAAATATTTCAATCTTGTCATCATCTTCGCCGCCTCCTATGATTGGACGATCAGAAGAGTAGGACTGGTCATATTCGATGTTGTCAAGTTCTGCATCTTCATGGTTGTCCTCACCGCCGTAGGAGGAAGGAGGTGCGTAGAGGTGCTGCGGAGTTGGCGTTCTCTTGAAGTTGTAGTTGGTGGGACGGTTGATTCCGAATCTCTCGAAACCAAACTTGTGCTTTGACATCTCTCCTTGATTGGAAATTAATGAATTTTCAAAAGGATAATAAAGGAACTTACGACTTTTATGATCTTGCGCCTCTGGACGCTGGAATAACCTTATGACTTGTCTCTATAGATCTTGAAGTATCTCGTCTCGAGTGCTATGATCATGGTGCAAAGCTTCTTCAATCAGAACCTGCCTATCACGATCACGACCACGACCTCGAGTATATGTAGAACAACCT
>NW_027430363.1:0-4080 GCF_044706935.1 Curcuma longa | reverse complement strand
CAGCCTTCAGAGTTCCCACTAGAACTTGAACATCAGATTCAGAAAATAAATGCTGAATATTCCTTGCAAAAACTCCCGTCATGTTGTGTAGTTCGATAAGAGACTCAAGATGCTTGTTTAGAACTTTGGTGCCCTTTGGCATGTCCCCAGAAAGGATATCTATTATACCTGCATTTTTTTTAAAAATAAAATTTATTGTTGTTAGCATGCATGAAAAGTCCACATGCAAGATGTATGGAGATCTAAAACAATAAAGACGACAATTATGCTGATCATGATTATGATGATCGCCATAAAAATAAATAAAAGAAATGGTTGATAGTTGGTGGAGCTTCCCAAACATAATGATATCGTTAGTTGTAAACCTCCTTCGAACATAGATAAATAGACAAGGTGAGTTTAATCTTAGTCACCAGACAAAACACCAAGCACTACTCATAAAGGCAGATCTATCTATAAAATTTCAATTATTAGAAATTATCTTAACCAATTAGGACAGTAAAAAAGCTGTCAAAGTCTTATCCCATTACTCTATTCATTCACGCAAATAAAAACACATTCTCCTCTAATATGAGATATATCTAGTGTTGCATCAGATATTCTGTAAATACTTAAATGTCATGCTTCTACTTGGCGAATAAATAATTTAACAATACGAGAAAATTCACAAGTTGCAAAAACCAGCCAATGCTAATCATCAGATGGGCATGCATTTAATTATAAATATTTTAAAACAATAAGAAATAGATTGGTATTGTTTATATTCATAACCTTTGTTTAATGATCTTGTTTCGGGAACAACATCTCCAGTTGCAAGATTGACATGAGACACAAAACTCGCACCCAGATCAGACATGGTCTCCATTAACAGTTTCGGAACAAGCGAGATGTAATCATCAGGTAAGGCATTCATGCACCTGCAAGTTCAACATTGGTTAAACTATACCAACATCAAAATTTAATTCCCGTAAGCATTATCGGAAACTAAGATTATCAGTGCATGTGTATCAAATGAAGCAAGAGATTTTTCATATTCTGTCATAACTTTCCTTTCTCCATGTAACATCATTCTAAGATTAGCATCAAAGACAAGTTTGATATTGATTGACCACATAATTATGCATATTAGTAAAGCATAATATAGAATTTTAGCTCAAGGTAATCACACTGTCAAAGTAAAAAAAGGAAGCAGAATAAATAAAGTTGATTTAAAAGATAAAACAGATTCAATATTAGTGAATGTTGGAGGAACTTAAATGGTCTAGGCAATACATTTAATATACAAGATTAATTCAGGAAATGTGGTTTTCATGTGGAATGGACCTAGATTTCTCTGATCAAGGAAATAACAAGAAATTGTTACCGACTACTCAAAGTATCAAGTATAGTACAAAACACACCAAATGAATAAAACATCAAGGAGAAAATAGGTATAGCATTTGATAAGGATATTAATATTTATGTCGAACCATAAACCCTTGGATAAAGCATATAACTTGAAGAATTTCCATGATGTTTATGAGCCATCAATCAAAAGAATATTTATCACTTATAAGTTATAATCCCTCAACAATAACTTGAAAGGACAAGCCTTGATAAAGTTCCATTGTCATTTACATGGTGACTGAAGCTCAAGTTACAGAAATATCCTTCGCAATAGGAAGGTAAAACTAGATTAACTGGCCATTTTGGTAGATATATCAGTTGGATAGTTCATGAGAAGTTTGATTCAAGCATTTTAAAGGAATATTTGTTTGTCAAAATAATGAATTCTGAAGCTAGACATTTAATAATTTTAGGCAGGACAAGACTCAGATGCTCAGTGTCAGGATTGATTCTCAAAGTAACTTGGAACAAGCTTGTTGATAGATCATAAGATCACATAGAAACTTGCCAGCAAACTGATTATAGACACTACATGGATGGAATTTTCATCAAGTTCAGAGCCTCGGCCATCAAATAGAAGCTAAATTTTAGACAACCAACACCAAAGCTTCAGCTCACACTAGGATCATTTCATAAACAAGCTCTATCCAACTTGCTTCACAAAATAAATGCATTGACATATGAGCTACACTCCCACATAAAATAAGTTGAATCAAACTCAAATATCTCTTTTGAGCTCAACTAAGATAACGCTTAAGTTTGACTTTTGAGTCAGGAAAATATCAACTAGAGGAGGCTCAATTAATCCTTCCAAACCTTGGACTCTATTGAAAGACTAACAAGTTGTTCACCTAATGAAGCAATGGGTCGTAGAGTAAGAGTTGGGATCTAAACCACAAAAAATCATTTTTTAACATTATCTTTATTATTATTATTTTATCTTACATTGACATTCCATAAATATTGACATGATCAACTGAATTCACACACGACCACCTTACTCAACCAATGATCAACTTGTTTGTTTGTGTTGTTGCTTGAAAGAATTTTATTTTTAGGCGACCACTTATTTAGCCCTTCCCTTTAGTCAGTCTGAGTCATGCATTACAGCTATCCTACAACATCTAGATGACGGAAATAGTTTCCTATTAAGAGTTTAGTAAATCCTAAATAGTTCAGTTTTAGTATATTCCAACTAAGCAAACAGTTTTGCTTATAGTAACACAATTAAAAAGATAATCCTATGATCTAGAAGCAACAAATGACAGAAGTTCTCATATACCTAGCATTAAGCTAGGATTCCTATGTCACTAGTGGTGGTTACTATCAATATATCAATGTTCAAAGATCTTGATCTGTTGTCAATTTCGATCTTTGGTCTTTACTACCATAACCTACCAACATATTTGTAACGACCCGGCCCAGCCCATTTGGCGGTCCATTCGGCGGCCCATTTGGCGACCCTGGTGGTCGTCGACCGTCGACCATCGGCCCGTCAACCGTGTCGTTACTCATCTGGACTTCCCACCCCTGGAAGTGGGTTTTTGTCTTCCCCAGGATTCGAACTCTAGACCTCCAGGCTAAGTACTAAAGTTTATGAATCCTGGTACCAAGTGTTCTAGAACACTTGGTACCAGGATTCATAAACTTTAGTATTTAGCCTGGAGGTCTAGAGTTCGAATCCTGGGGAAGGCAAAAACTCACTTCCAGGGGTGGGAAGTCCAGATGAGTAACGACACGGTCGACGGGCCGACGGTCGACAGTCGACGACCACCAGGGTCGCCAAATGGGCCGCCGAATGGACCGCCAAATGGGCTGGGCCCAGCCCATTTGGCGGTCCATTCGGCGGCCCATTTGGCGACCCTGGCGGTCGTCGACCGTCGACCGTCGGCTCGTCGACCGTGTCGTTACTCACTTGGTACCAGGATTCATAAACTAAGTACTAAAGTTTATGAATCCTGGTACCAAGTGTTCTTGAGAACACTCGTACAAGAGACCTTAGCTTGGAGGTATCTCAGTTCGAATCCTGGAGAAGGCAAAAATCCACTTCCAGGGGTGGGAAGTCCAGATGAGTAACGACACGGTCGACGAGCCGACGGTCGACGACCACCAGGGTCGCCAAATGGGCCGCCGAATGGACCGCCAAATGGGCTGGGCCGGGTCGTTACAATAAAAAGAGTGTATTACATCAGATTTTCAAGCCTTGCAAGTAGATCTTTTATTGTTTATGATTTAAATGGAACAACTATGGGTTTTCGCCAAATGTTTATGTATATGAATTCTCCAGGATTCAAAAGGCGCCTTTTTATTGTAACGACCCGGCCCAGCCCATTTGGCGGTCCATTCGGCGGCCCATTTGGCGACCCTGGTGGTCGTCGACCGTCGACCGTCGGCTCGTCGACCGTGTCGTTACTCATCTGGACTTCCCCACCCCTGGAAGTGGGTTTTTTGCCTTCCCCCAGCATTCGAACTCTAGACCTCCAGGCTAAGTACTAAAGTTTATGAATCCTGGTACAGTGTTATAGAACACTTGGTACCAGGATTCATAAACTCTAGTACTTAGCCTGGAGGTCTAGAGTTCGAATCCTGGGGAAGGCAAGAACCCACTTCCAGGGGTGGGAAGTCCAGATGAGTAACGACACGGTCGACGAGCCGACGGTCGACGGTCGGCAAACTTACCAGGTTCGCCAAATG
>NW_027430362.1:0-1989 GCF_044706935.1 Curcuma longa | reverse complement strand
GTCAGCACACCCATCCATCTTGCACTTTTTCTTTACATGTGAGAACATGATCCTTTTTATACTCTTATTTCTTCCTCATTTGTCTAAACCATTTAGCATGGTCAATTTCGGGCAGCGAGAATCAATGATTGCAGGCCACCCCTAAAAGTGAGATTTTTGACCTTTGCTCCACCTTGCATCTTAATGAAGTTTGTGTATGTCTAGATTGTCTGTTCCATCGCTGCTTGCCACCATGCCAATGCTTGTGGTTATGCTCATAAAACTTTCATCCTCACCATCTTTTACCTTGACGTTTTTATGACCTGTCCAATTTAAGCATCACGATGTTAGCGCACCTATGCAATGCTTTGTCACCTTTACACATCCTCTTTGTCAATACAAAAATTATTGTCACTCTAATCCAATATACAAGCAACAACTCTCGACCAAAGACAATCTGCAATGAAGGCCGACAAGAATCCAACTATGAATGCTAGTTGAAGGAAATCCAAAACCGAGAATGGATTAGAATAAGGAATTAATGATGGCGGTGTAACAAATCAGTGAAAGATGGAGATGATAGTAGATGTGCAAAAGAGAAGGTGAATTACAAGATTGCTACTTTAGGGTTTTGATTAAGGCCTCACCAGGTAAACAAAGTAAATAAATAGAATAGAAGAAGAGGAAAAAGAACAAAGCCTATAATTGACAAGAACAAAAGAAAAGAGATTTTAAAAGATGAAGGTGGTGGAGAAGAAGAAAGTAGATTATGGCTTCGAAACTATTGGTTATAAATATTTGTTATTTTTTATAGATGTTTTCTAGAATAGGCCCTAAACTCTAACTATAAATAGGGCCTTATATTTTGCAATTGGAATAAGAATTATTTGGATATTTCGTTTAACATGGTATCAGAGCCTAGGGTTTCATCTTTCTTTTTTTCCCTCTTCTCTCCGACGCTTCGTCCTTTCTTCACATCGCGGTTTTCCTCGATCGTGATTTGAGAGATGCTGGCAGAAGCTTCGACGTACATAACACGATCACACGCGTCCTCCCCAAAGCGCTTCGTCCTCACGCCCTGTTCTTCTTCCTCCAAATTTACGATAGCTTCTCAATAAACCATGGATCGCAAATTTTTCCCCAACTGCCCTGTTCATCTTCTTCCCGTGGATTCATCGCCGCCTGTCTTTGCTGCTGGTGTGCCCGCAAGAGAAGCAAAGTGCCGGAACCCTTGATCCCCGTCGCCTTTCCTCTTCATCGTTGCGTCCACCTGTGAAAGAAGAGCTCAAGCGCACGACGAAATAGAGGAGCGGAATACAGTTTCTACATGGGGAAAATCGTGCCACCGCCTCAGCATGTCTTCCTCCCCGCAAGAGCGATGTCGTCTGTCTTCTTCGCCAGAGCGACGTCGTCTGTTGTCTTCCTCGAATGTCGCGGGTCGCAGGGAGAGAAGCAGACGCCGGTTCATCTTCTCCGAGTAGCGACAGGGTTTGTCCTACTTCCCGAGCGGCACCATCCTCGATCTTAACCGATCGCGTGAGAGGAAAAAAACCCCAACTGAGCGTGGTTTTCTTCCTTCTCTTCTGCAGTCGTTCGTGGACCCTTTCTTCCTCGATCTGCACTTCCATCGGCAATTTGCGATCTGAGGGCTCTGTGAAATCATCCTCAGACCACGATATTTTCTTCCTACAAAAAATTGGACCGCGATCTCGTTGGTAGTTGTGCTCCATTATCTCTTTTTTCACATATTTTGGAATAACACTTTATGGCTGAAAATAAATTTTCTGTTATGACGGATATTGTGTCTGTGGTATCTAAAATCACAGATTACAAGTTAAATGGTTTAAATTATTTAGATTGGAGTAAAATTGTTCATCTTTACCTATGAAGTATTGGCAAAGATGGACATTTGACTGATGACCCTCCTCAAGATGGTTCAAGACAGACGTGGCTGAGAGAGGATGCTCGCTTGTTTCTTCAGATACGAAATTGTATTGATAGTGAGGTAAT
>NW_027430361.1:0-4493 GCF_044706935.1 Curcuma longa | reverse complement strand
CCCTTAAATCTCAAAAATTAAGGTTAATTTATTTACAAATAGATGAGGGTATCGAGCTTGGATAGTATCCTCCAGTTTCCAAGTAGCCTCTGCATCTATATGGTGTTGCCATCCGACTTTTACAAATCGAATGATTTTGTTCCTCAACTGTTGCTCCTTATGACCAAAAATCTGCACTGGCATCTCCTCATAAGATGCGTCCGACTGAAGAAGTATAGGTACTTCCTTCAGAATATGCGTAGGATGAGGTATGTATTTTCGCAGCATAGAAATATGAAATAGGTTATGAACACCAACAAGTGTCGATGGTAATGACAAGCGATATGCCACCTTACCAATCTGCTCCAATACCTCAAATGGTCCAATGTAGCGCAGAGCCAACTTCCCTCTCAATCCGAACCTCTTCACCCCTTTCGTGGGTGATACACGTAATTAAGAACACATGATCCCCCACAGAAAACTCCAAAGGTCTCTGTCTCTGATCCGCATAACTCTTCTGTTGATCTTGAGCCTCTAACATAAATCGTCTGATAACACGTACAAGCTCGGCATCCTACTGAATACTCTATGGACCCAACAGTTGTCGATCACCAACCTCCTCCCACAACATCGGAGATCGGCAAGGTCTACCATACAACGCCTCAAACGGAGCTATCTGAATAGCAGAATGATAGCTGTTATTATATACGAACTCAACTAGATGCAAGTGATTGTTGGGATCGATGCGTTCGCTAGAGAGGGGTAAATAGTGATTCTTCGAATTTTTTGATTTGTTTACTTGGTATCCACCTCTACGAGGTGACTAATCTAATGATCCACACACATAGACGACCTTTTCCACTATGAAAACCCTCCTTTTTGAAGCACGCTTCGAAGGTGGAGAAAACCCTCACAAACTGATCTTTTTCTTTCACAGGATTGATTAGTGAAGTATGGAGGAAGAGGAAAGCTTTTACAATCTCAGAGATTTGCTAGAAAGATGATAAAAAGAATTATTTTTCTCTTCGGCGCCGTTTGCTATTTTTATATTTTTTCGTACATCAGTCGACTGTTCCAAGGGCCTATCGACTAATGGGCTTCAACGGCTCTTTGATCTGTATTTAATCAGCCAACTGTCGCTCCAACTGTCATGTAGCAGTCGATTGCACCATGAGTAGTCGACTGCTCAAGTCGATTGCACCATGAGCAGTCGACTGCTCCACTCGACTGATCTTTCTATGAAGTCTGTATGTGCTTCTGATCAACCATCAGTCGATTGCACCAACAGTGTCAGTCGATTGATCATACTGAAATTCTCCTTTCAGCTTTTTTTCAGCCCTTAGCCTTGACACAAACCTTCAAACGTCTTCCACAAGTCTCGTGCCCTTCCTTGCACTAACTTGAGACGTTTCCCTCAGCTTCGTCATACTAAGTCTTCCTTTGCTAAGAGGTCACACCTCCGGGACTTCATCCTTTCCAAGAGGCCGCGCCTCCGAGACTTCATCCTTTGCCAAGTCTCCTAACCTGGACTTTCCTGTGGACTCAAACCGCACAAGTTAGATCACTAACATTGCCTAACTTAAACTCATTTTAGCCAAACATTAAAATCCAAATCACTTGGGGGCAAGATTGCACCAACAATGATCTTCCCAGCTACCATCAAAGTCCATAACACAAGCTTTCAGTAAGTCCTCAAGAGTCTGAATGGTGTGCTCTGACTAACCGTCTGTCTATGGATGGAATGCTATACTAAAGTGAAGCTCTATAACCAGTGTCTGCTACAGACTCTACTAGAACCGTGAAGTAAAACGCGGATCTCTATCTGAAATAATACTCACAGGAACTCAATATAATCTAACAATATCTCTACAGTATAAATCCGCCATATGATCCAGCTAATCAGTCTGACGTATTGAAAGGAAATGAGCAGATTTGGTTAATCAATCAACGATTACCCAAATCGTATCATGCCCCTTCCGAATTCTGGATAGGCCTATAACAAAATCCATCGTGATATGATTCGACTTCCACTCAGGTACCGATATTTTCTGAAGTAACCCGACTGGTCTTTGATGTTTAGCCTTCACCTGCTGGCACACTAAACATCTCGCAACAAAATCTGCAATATCTCTCTTCATGTCATTCCCCCAATAGGAGTGCTTCAGGTCCCGATTCATATGAGTACCACCCGAATGTATCGCAAACCTAGAATGGTATGCCTCTTGCAATAATTCCTCCTTCACCGAATGTTGCTCTAGAATACAAAGTCATCCTCGGAACTGAAGTATCCCATTTATGTCACAAGAAAACTCTGATTGTTTGTCCGGAGTCTACCCTACTATAGATAAACTGAATATGCTGGTCGTTAACCTGTGTCGACTTGATCTTCTCTACTATGGGTGATAGTAGCTGCCACCTACTGACTAGCCAGAATCTCATGAAATTTTTGACTTAGCGCATCAGCAACCACATTAGCTTTCCCTAGATGGTAGTTGATGGTACAATCATAATCCTTCAGATACTCCATCCAACATCTCTGTCTGAGGTTCAGCTCTTTCTGTGTGAATAAATACTTTAAACTCTTATGATCGGTGAACATTTCGAAAGTAACTCCGTATAGATAATGTCGCCAAATCTTCAGAGCGAAGATAATAGCAACAAGCTTTAAATCATGAACAAGCTATTTCTACTTGTGGTCTTTCAGCTGACGAGAAGCTTAGGCAACCACCCGATTACGTTGCATCAATACTACACCCAATCCCTGGAATGATGCATCGGTATAAAGTGTTAATCCGTCTTCACCAAAAGAAATCACCAAAATCGGGGCACTCACTAATCGCTGCTTAAGTTCTTGGAAGCTAGTCTTACAAGCCTCTGACCAAACAAACTTTGCCCCTTTTTTGGTCAGACGAGTTAGCAGTGTAGCAATACAAGAGAAACCCTCTACAAATCTTCGATAATAATTAGCCAAACCAAGAAAACTATGAACCTCCTGAATGGACTTGGGCTGCTCCCAACTAGTAGCTTCCTCTATCTTCTGAGGGTCTACAGAAATATCTCTGCTAGATACAACATGTCCAAAAAATCTCATAGAAAATAACTAGAAAGCACACTTACTAAATTTTACATACAGTTGCTCTCGACGTAATGTCTCTAATACAATGCGGAGATGCTGCTCATGTTCTGTTTCTAATCGAGAATATATCAAAATATCATCGATAAAGACTATAACGAACCAGTCCAAATACTTCCAAGAAAACTCAATTCATCAGATCCATAAATACGCTCGGAGCATTGGTGAGACCGAACGATATCACCAAAAACTCATAATGTCGATATCGAGTACGGAAAGCTGTCTTTTGTACATCTTCGTCTCATACTCTAAGCTGATGATAACCAGATCGTAAGCCAATCTTAGAGTACACACAGGAGTCCTTCAATTTGTTAAACAAATCATCAATATGCGGTAAAGGGTATTTGTTCTTGACCATAATCACATTCAACTGAGGGTAATCAATGCATAACCTTATATATCCTTTCTTCTTTCTAACAAATAGGACTGGGGCTCCCCATGGTGAAATACTAGGACGAATGAAACCCATACCTAATAACTCCTGTAGCTAGATCTTAAGTTCCTCCAACTCCTTCGGTGGCATACAATACGGGGTCTTAGACACTGGTGTCATGCCTGAGATTACCTCAATAGTAAACTGCACCTGTCGAGGAGGTGGTAAACTAGGAAGCTCATCCAAAAAAATATCATAATAATCACGGATGATACAAACATCGGAAGGACAAGAAAACTTATCTTCCTCTATTTGCTTCTAAAATAGTAAATACCTTCGGCACCCATCGTCTAACATTCTCTGAGCTTGTATGGCAGAAATAAAAGATAATCCATCATTCTAAGTACCAACGAATTCCCAAGCAGACAGATCTGCATGTCGGAAGGTAACCACTTTAGCTCGGCAATCCATTTAGCATGATAAGTGGCTAACCAATCCATACCCAGAATAATGACAAACTCCACCATATCTAGCACCTGAAGATCCACTATAAGGGTATGATTGTCAAAATTCAACGGGCATCCCTTGATCTGCTGATTGGTAGTCGACACTTCACCCGAAGGTAAAGATACTGCTAGACTACACGATCTAACTATAGGAATTCTCTTAATTTTTCTCAAAAATAATCTAAACATAAATGAGTGAGAACTACTAGTATCAATTAAGGTATCAGCATATATAGAATAAACCGAAATCATACCTCGAATGACCGATCCATCGGCTCACTGCGCCTCCTCTCGTGTGATAGCATAAACACAACCAACCTCTGTACTGAATGGCTGGGTAGCTGAATGGGATGTAGTCTGCCTCCTCTTTGGCTGAAACTGACTCTGAGGTACAGATGTCGTCTACTGAATACAGTGAGAAGGTAAACTGTAGGAAGTCGGTGCTGCTGGTGGCTGCTGCTGCATCGGAATCGCCACATAACAGATCTCTAGCTGTGGAGTG
>NW_027430360.1:0-8460 GCF_044706935.1 Curcuma longa | reverse complement strand
TTCTAACGTTGTTGTAAAACTTTACAAAGCTTCTTTAACATGAGTTACAAAAGCTACTCCTAGAAATTTTAATTAACTACTCTATATTGTAATAATTTTGATCAAAATTACTTTATATTATAACAGTTTTAGTCAAAACTACTATAATTAATCTAATTGTAATCGTTTTGATCAAAATTATTGTAATAGTATGTAATCAATTTTAATTAAGTTGAATTAATTTTGATAAAATTTAAACAGTTTTAACTTACTTATATTTAAGCAGTTTTAGTTTTTTTTAACTATAATTATTTAGTAATTTTAAATATGTTGAAGCAATTTTAATCAAATTTACTACCATAATTATGGAATAATGATATTTTTGAGATAAAATAGAGATTTTCTTTAATTTTTATTTTTTTTAATTGTCGTGAGATAGAGTCAAAACTGCTCTCTCGAATTACCTTTCATGATTGTGGGCCCACGAATCCAAAGCTCTCCTCTCTGATCGGGTCCCAAGGACTCCCCAGTGGTGGGGTCCACGATCTTGGCCTCTGTATTCGCCGCGATCCGCCCAGTAGAACCATACCTTCTGTTCTCTTCCGGACTGTTCGTTCCCGCAATCCCACCGGATGACTCCGTCAAACCATACCCCTGTCGTACGATCACCCATCACCGCCGTTTCCGCCGTCAATTTTTCCCCTTTCTTAATTTTTTTAAAAAAAAAAATGTTTTCAGGATTTAATGTCGTGCAAGACGAACCTGGACAATCTCGACGCTTGGGAAGCGGGCGGCAAAGCTCTCCGCCACCTCCCTACCAAGCGGAGCACCACCGCATCCCAGGACCTTCAGGGAGGAGAGATCTCGGCCGACCACAGCGTCGGACTTGGCCATCGCCAGAACCAGCGGCGGCGACACCGGCATGATGCTCACTCGGTACCGCTCCACCGCCGCGAGCATTGCGCTGAAGTCGAACCGCTCCATCAGCACGACCGTCTCCCCCAGCGTCACCTCGCGGAATACCATGAAGTATCCGAACACGTGGAAGAGAGGGACCGTGAAGAGGGCCACCCGCGGCCACGCATCCTCCTCCTTCGCCTCTTGCGCCGCGGCGTGGTAGGATGCGATCAGGGCGACGAGGTTGCGGTGAGATAGCGCTACGCCCTTCACCCGCCCCGTCGTCCCCGACGAATAGAGGATCGCCGCGGTGTCCGATTGCCGTATCTCCACCGGAGGCAGCGGTGCCGGATTGGAGTCGAAGAAGGACCGGAATCGCTGGGAGTCGAGGAGGAGAGTAGCGATATGGGGCGGAAGCTTGGGCGCAGTAGCAGCGGTGACAAAGGCGACGGAGGGGTTGGAAAGGCGAATTTGGTGGGCAATCTCGGCAGGAGTGCTGAGGGGGTTGGCTGGGGATACTATGACGCCGATGGAGAGTAGGGCGAAGTAGAGGACGGGGATGTCAAGCCCGGGAGGGGAGATGAGGAACGCGACGTCGCCCCTGGAGAGACCGGCTCGAGAGCGGAGGGCGGAGGCGAGGTTCCGGATGCGAGAGAGGAGGTCTGGGTAGGAGACGGCGGCTCCGGTGGCGGCGTCGATTAAGGCAGGTTGGTCGGGGAGGGGGGAGGGGAGGAGGGAGAGGGAGAAGGAGGCGGCATTCAGGGGGACGGAATCTGGTGGAAGGGGGACGGGTCGTCGGAGGCTGTGGAATGTCTTGGTTTCGCTGCAGAAGCCGCTCCGCGGATCTACGGCCGGCGCCGAAGGAGGAATTCCATCCACCATGGCAAGCGGCGAGGAGGAGGAGCAGGAGCAGATGGCAGTGAGGAACGAAAATGATCAGGAGTCGTTGGGACACGGGCAGTTGAGATTTCAGAGTTAATTGCGACTAAAAAAAATAAAGAATTAAAACTCGCAAGATAAAAACTATGCGGACCTTTTTAGGCGATAGGTGTTCTAACTCGTCTGCCAAAGTGGGTCCACTGAATTGGAAGGGCACGTGATGTGAATAGTCAGTTGTGGCAGCAGCTACTGGTGCTACATGATCCGCTGATTAATTCGGAAAATCGCTGACTCTTTTTATTAAAATACTACTCTCTTTTTCCATTTTTTATCAAAGTCACTTTGACACCCCTCCTCTTAAAATTTTTCCAAAATGTCTTGAACTAAATAAAATTTTAAATCAAATTTGCTCATAAAATTATCCAAAATTAGTATTCACTGAATTGTTTATTCTACTATATATTTATCTATAAAAGATTAATATCAATTTGGAAATTGAATTTTTTCAGTAAATTTGTTTAATTTTTCTTTTGATAAAAATATCTCAAAAATATATGAATTTATATGCAAGAGATTGCTCTCAATTACATATTTTTTAAGTATATTGTTTGTTTTCAAATTATAGTGTAAATAAAGTTAACAAAATGAAAACTAATGCTTTTGCTAAAATTATTCAATCTTCGCCTACTATGCAAAAACTAATACAAAGATATATATGTATATATTTACAAATATTATTGCACCATTTTGCATGTTTGTCCCTTGGTTTGTAAAATATAAATTTTAGATAAAATGAATATTTTAGAATTTAAAAGTAAATAAATTTTACAAACTAGAGTCGCATCGCCCTATACAAAGAAATAACACTTAAGTAATAAAAAAACCCAACTAAAGAAGAAATACTCTTTACTATTGGTGATAACGAAGCCTTGGGTTATGGTTGTGGTTTTAAATTTTTTAAACAAAAGGTGACTTGATGGATGGAATTCTAGAATTCTTTCATAAAGGCAAATTACTCAAGCAGTGGAATCACACTATCATAGTCTTGATATTGAAATCAACTCATGCTAACAGGATCCCTCATTATAGATAATATCATGTTGCTCTATCTTCTACAAAATCATTTTAAAGTTGTTGGCAAAAAGGCTTGCAAATGTGGCAGATCATCTCCTTCATCCATCACAAATTGCTTTTATCAAGGTCCGACCTATTACGAACAATATTCACATTGTCCAAGAATTGATGAGGAATTATAATCAAAAGAGAATCTCACCTAAATGCATCATGAAAGTTGATTTGTAGAAGGCTTTTGAATATGTGCACTGAGAGTTCCTTCAAGATGTACTCATAGGGGTTCAATTCCCATGGGTATTCATTGCATGGGTTATGAAATGTGTCGCCACCACCTCTTTCTCCTTGAGCATCAATGGTAGCCTTCATGGCTACTTCATGGGTAGTAGAGGACTCCGGCAAGGGGATCCAATATCCCCCTATCTCTTTGGCATATGCATGGAATACATGGCCCGTTTATTGCACCAATACACTAATAAAGACTATTTTGTGTTGCACTATTATATCAAACAATTTATTAAACCTTCTAACTAATGCAGTATAGGATAACATGATAAATCTTAGGATCAATTTGTTATTGGGTTTGGGGTTTGGATTTTGGGTTTCAATATTTGAAATGGGAGTTTTTATTTTGAATTGCAAATACCAAAAGACAAAGAAGACAGTAATTAACAAGCAACACAAATAATAGAGATTTAAGCAACTAAACTACAATGCAGACAATTCATGGAAATGTGAGCAGTGCAATCTAATTAAACCTAATATACATGCATCATCTTATCCAACTGAATAGTATCAAACTAAATAATGCTATGTAAACAAGATATTAAGGGAATTAAACTAACTTGAATACATGAATTATTGTAACACAAACATAACCGAAATTGGATCAACCCTACTGCAATAAATAAGAAACCATTGGAAATCTAAAATAGGAATGTAGCAAATCCTATTCAACTAACAAACACAGAAATGAAGTCAAAAGAATTCAAATTCAAATGCATAAAGGATTGAGCTCAATAGATTCAACAATCATATCAAAAGGGAAGGAGTTACACATCAACAATGGAAGAATTAAGCGGATCAAAACTGAGCTTACAATCAAACTAGGGCATCCCCAATCTTACATTAATCAATCTGTTGTGCATAGAGAGAAATAGAGGAAACTGATCGGAGATGTTACCAGGCTAAGATGAGGATGCAATAATGATTTGAACGGTGGAAACATAATTCAGAAGGTAATGGGAAACCCCTATCTCCTTAGTAACTTCGACGATTGCCTCAGCTTATATCTGTGATGATGAACGCCGACAATGGATGAGGATGGAGTTGTGGTTGAGGGGTGAAGAAGATGAAAGTGCGAGATGTTTGACTACTTCCCGGTGATGGGAAATGCCAAAGCTCAACGAAAGATAGTGTTGGTGCAATCAACCTCTAGGGTTTCGATATTTGATAAGATATCTATGTCTGATCAGTTTGACCAAGGGTTGATCAAAACAAGGATCTGATATTTGAAACTGAATGAAGTATAGTCAGGTCAAAGTTGACCAGATGACTAGCAAGGAGAAGTCTAATCAACTCAAAAGTTGACCGGATGACTAATAAGGGAAAGTCCTAACTGGAGAGAGATTAAGCAAGGGTGAAAAGTCTACCGAATGACTAGTCCTAACTAGAGGTTAGGCAAGGGTCGGTAGATCGATCCCAAGGATCGATAGATTGATAAACTTGATAACGACAAGATCATAGATCGATCAACATGACAAGTTTGTTTGTATTTACAAGTTGTGCTTTTAATACTTTACCTTTGGTGCTTATAATTATAAACTATAAGATAGGTTTCTCTACCTCTGAAAAAATTTCAAAAAGTGTAGGATCGAGTAAGAACGCTAGAGGGGGGGGGGGTGAATAGCGTTGTTTCGCGTTTTCACTCTTTTAAAAATTCTCGCGTAAAACACAATTATACGATGTCAGAAAGTGCAGCGGAAAGAATAAATATGAACAATTTTATTTTTACTTGGTTCATAGCTACAGGCTACTACTCCAAGGCCCACGATCCATGATCATTTTCGACAGACAATTCACTATAATAACTTCCCTCTTACGAGAAGGAGTTTATCTCTTTTACAAATATATTAGGATCGGTAAACTTATACCATCCTAAGAATCTTAAGTACAAAAAATAATACAAAAATTACCAACTGAGAGTAGTAATAGACTAGTAGTAGTCAGTGCAGCTCCTCGCATTACGACGGTGTTCTGGATCGAAGATTTGCGTAGGAGGTCATCGTAGAAGCGTCTTGAATTGTTGTTAGGGTTCCCCCTCGCAGATGCTTATAAAGCTTGATTCGGGCTCTTGGAAGTCCTTTTGGGCGCCTCTACGTCATCCTGTCAATCCACTTTCAATGCTGACTCGACATCTTCTGAGCACCTATATGCTGACGTGGAGGTTGTTAGATCAACTTTGACTCTGCAGTGCCTTATCCAGATCCGGGCGCCTGGAGGTTGAGGTGTCCCGACCATTGGGACTCTGCCACCTCTTCCACCTCGTTGGTCCGTTCGAGTTGACGTCCGATCGCTTGGATACCATCCAGGCGCCTGGACAGTCCGGTCGCCTAGATCCAAATAAGGGCGCCCGGAAGACAAAATTTCAGTCACTCCTTTCCTACATTACAAGTTAGTCTAAAACCAAAGATAACAGGAAGAATAATAGTTTTTACAAACTGTTTGGTTTTGACTTCAGATTTTCAGTGAAACTCTAGGTCAGACTCACGCCTCTGTTCCCCTTACCGGGAGCGCGTCCTCACCCACTCCACTTAGGAGAATTTACCTTTTGCCAACCAGGTCCTCCAGACCTGTTAGATTTTTGCTTAGCCTTGATCCTTGGCCCCTAAGTCTTCTATTGCTAGACGTTCGATCCTCCAAACCCACCTAGACTTTTCGCCTAGTGCTCTGATCTGCTAAGACTTTCTGTCCAGTCTTCCTGGCTAAGACTTCCTTGCCCAGTCCTCCAAACTAGGTCTTTGTCACATCCCATAAGACGGTTGTCCAAAAAATTTCAGCAGCATCTCCTCCTGTAACAATTCAACTTTCCTGAATACATCTAACATAAGGCCTACACGGCCACAATCCACACATCACAAAGTACATAACAGATACTAAACTACATGAATAAGGCCCACACGACCACAAACTAGTAATCTAACACATGCACAAAAACCAAAATGTGTATACGAAAAATCCACACGAGATAAGAAAAGTTCCGCAGCAGAAACATAACAAGATCCAAATCCACCCAAGCACAAACGAAAGTCCAAGTCTCAAATACACACCAAAAACACTACAAGTCCACGAATAAAGTTCACAGACCAAATACAACCAAAATCCATACGAAGTAAAACCACAAAATAAATTCTCCTGCTGTGAGATGGAGGCAGTTTGGCAAAACTCCAAGCTCCAAGTAAATCTCCCTATCTGCTACCTGGGGAAGAATAAAAGACACCCCAGGATCTGGGTAGTGAGTATAAAATACTCAGTGGAATACAAGATAGAAGTGCACAACATATATATCAACAGAGATATCAAAGGATATACAGTCTCTCCAACAGATATATAAGGAAAAGGTCAATACTACTTAACAGGTAATAGGAATCATGTGAATTCAAACAATGCATGTAATGTCATACAATGCAACAATCATATATATCAAACAAGTGCAACAGTCACACACAAAGATGTTGTAAAGCAACAAATGCAGTATAATAATCTACCAGCAAATGCATGCATAAATGCAACATACATCACAGGCAACATGCATGGTCACTGTCTACACTCGCCATCCCCAGTCACCCACCCAGTGTAGTGAACTGAGGCGCACGATAGGACAACTGCACAGACTCCAACAATAAACCACTACTAATCAAGTGGGGAGCGGGCAGTATCTCAGGAGGGCTATCTAGCCAGTCCTGGTTGCACCCAACATAGTGCAACAAATGCTCTCACCCCTGTCCCACCACAACACGGTGTCAGGTGAGTGCCAACAACAACAACAACAGCCAACAACACCTACTACTAGCATGTAGATGTTATGATGCTCAACTCATCAAATAATGACTACATCTACTCAGGTATAATCAACATAAAATCAGGATAAGTCATCACAGATCAATGATACATAATTGAGACTGTATTGACAACAAATAGATCGTATCAAAGGTCAACAGACATGTATCAAGCAACGAGTGAAACAAAGATATCAAAAAGATAACTAACATGAGTAATCAGGATAACAACAGGTTAATTAATAATAACAGGTTATACTAAATCATGCACTATGAATGAAACCTATATTGACCAAGTACAAGGGTACCCACCTGATCTGACGAACGTCGATAAAAGAACCCCCAGAAAAATATAAAACTCCATATATATCAGGATCAATGAGTCAAAGTCCTACAAATTACAACATACAATACTAAATACAACAATACATTAAATTTTACCTAAAAACAACCCTAACCACAATTCAATTAAAACTATAATCCAATTGGATTCATAATCCAATTGTTATCTCCAAATCCCACCAACCTAATCAAATCCAACACATCCAATTAACTCATGCTAATTAAACACGCGCTAATCTCCTTCTAATTGATCTTCAACCAAATCTAAACCAACTGATCAAGTCAAATTGATACAAGTTAGTTTAGACTCAAGCTAAGGATCAAATAAACCTAATCAAACTAATTGAGTTCATGTCAACTTGCAACAAAGTAAACCCTAAATCCATTAACCTTAACCGAATTAAATGGAACAACAACCCCTAATTGTCAAAACCAATCCACCAACAACCCTAAACAAATCCTACAACATTAAATAAACTAATCATCAAGAACTTCACCAAAACTTGATCATCCAAAACCAACAGAACAGTAACATTATCCAATCCAAACCTAGCTCTAACCATTCCAAGAAACCCAAGAACCAATCCAAGAATTCAGATCACATCCTCAACGTCCAACAATCACAAACCGATCAATTCATCCTCCTCAACCTCACGGACAGATTGCCATCCTCAACAACTGATCCAACAGAAACAAACCTAACAGGATAAACTCCTAACAGATCCAACCATGACAACCGATCAACACATCTACAAACCAGATCACTCATCAACACAACAGATCTTAAATCGAATTCAGAAAACAACCCATGGACATTAATCGGCTTCAAAGAACTTACCTCAGATTCTGATCCGATCGTGCCCTAGATTAGCCTCCGATTCCATCCTTCGCTGTTGAAACCCACCAACCTCGATCTGATCAGATTACAACAAATCGAGCTATGGAGGGGAAATCGATCAGAAATCGGAGGAGATTTAAAGAAATCCCAATGAGATCCACCACGAGAAACCACGCACAACCAAAAATTCTAGCTCAGCATTCCCTTACCGATCGATTCTCCTCCTGTTCGCGCCGCTTGAACCGCCGCCACCCGAGCGATCCCAGTCACTCCTTGGCGAGAACCAAGCTCCGACGATCAAAGCCCCTGGTAGCCGGCGCTTCACCTCAGCTTCAACACCGGCGTTGGGGAAGCGCGATCGCTCGTGCGTCGGAGAAGAAGAAGGAGAGGCAGAGG
>NW_027430359.1:0-5340 GCF_044706935.1 Curcuma longa | reverse complement strand
GAGTGGAGTGGATGAGGACGTGCTCCCAATAAAGGGAACAGAGACGTGAGTCTGACCTAGCTTAACTAAGTATCTACAACAATATCTACTCTATTTCTCATTTCTAGTATATCATCATAACTTAAAACCTTAGTATCATCTTTGCTTTCTCCCGTACACATTTTATCTCTTGTAAATACAAAATATTATCATAATAATTGTATTTACTACCTCCATTGCTTTGCAGTTAGCGTTTCTGCGCTATATGTTTCACATATAAGACAATCGGTATACTTATCATCTTATCCAACATAGTATGTGAGAATTTTTGCATATTTAATATTACATTTAAGTTCTTATGGAAATATAGTGGCGCTTGTTGAGACGTTGCAGTTGAGTCTTAATGCATTCCTTTCGAGAAATAACGTAATATTAGCACAATAGTTTGATAGATTCATACATAATATTTGCCTATGTTTTACGTTGATTGACAACCTAATGCAACCTTCCTCCTTTAGCCGAACTTGGGACTGTTTATGATGGAGTTTATTTACCATGGGTGGAGTTATTAATATTTTTCATTATCAGTGGTAAAATATGTAATTTTTTAGTGCAAAGATTTTCATTTAGCTTATATCCTTCTCTTCATGGGTTCCAGCTCATATCAATACACCGATAGCCTAATCTTGTGTACTTCATGTAGCAATGTTGCCTGCTAGGACTTCTATAATTAGTGATCAATTGATCTTGTTGCTGATGGTGGCGGAGTATGGAGAGGTGGTTGTGGTGGATGAGGGCATAGAACAGATAGGTATCCTTGTTGCCTCATTGCAATCATGCAGCTATATCGCTGATCCTTGTTAGCAAAAGTGCAAGTATCCGTTCTCAGCTCAACATGCTTCATCTGTCTGACTCATCAGATGTCTCCAGCTCCAACACCATTTCATCTTAAATGACTGTCTGACTCATCAGATGTCTCTAGCTCCAACACCATTTCATCTTAAGTGACTGTCTGACTCATCAGACGTCTCTACCTCCAACATCATTTCATCTTAAGTTCTTGTCTCAAGAGGAATGTTGGCATATTAAAATCCTCTTGCCACCTGAACCAACCTTTGTTATTTGTTTTCTTTCTTCTTGTCACTTTGTTCCAATGTGTCACCCTGATTTGTCTTTGTTAGTAAAGCTCCAGCCTCCTCGCAAGCCAGGCAATCTTACTTAGCCATCTTTAAAGGTTTTGTTAACCTCTGGTTTCTATTTTATGATGGCTCCTTGTCAAGTATGTGGCGAAAGATTTATTTGTTCTTATTTATTGCTGCATCCTAAACACTTTGTCTGTGCCTATTTTACTAAATTTTTATTAAATTATTCTCGATTAGTGCTCTTACCAAATCAGTTAATTGCTTCATCACATTTTATCTTTTCCACTCTGCTCTTAGAATCTCCAAATACTAAGTCAATTGATTGAGTTGTTGAAGCTAACATTGTCTAGCTTCTATTAACCTTGTATCACCTACCTATTCCATCTAACCATTTGCATCCAGCTAACCTGTTCATGCTCTTACCTTGATGCCACCCACACCACATCAAAAGCAACTTTGCCTCTGCTAGAAGATAGCTAAACCCTTTCAACGTCACTCTACTGCTCCCTCATCATTCCTGCCCTCTGCTACCCTGTTGCCTCTCATTACTTGCAACTGAAATGAATTCCTATCTTGTGAATATATTCTTCTCTTGTTGTCTTCCTCCTTTTCCTACTCCATTCCTTATACAAACTTTGCCCTCAATACTTGAATTGAACTATGATCACAGTGATTCAGTTTTTGCGCCCCATATGAAATGGATTCCTTTGATTTTCGCTGACCAGATGTTTCTCTAGCCTTCTTCTGTTACTTGTTTGGGTTGTGCTCCTATGCTTGAGAAATTGGGAAATCAAATCAGACATGGCTGATGCCAATTCATTTTATTTGAAGAAGATTTGACTTCTTCCAGTTATATTTGAAGAACTTTCTGAGAACTTCACCAAGCCTCAATAAGGTTAGTTTCACTATGTTACATTCAACTTGCTATCTCAAACCTTGAACATATTATTTCAAAAATGATTCTTAAGTAGCTAATTGGTATCTGGTTATTGGCAGTTGTTAAAGTTGTGTAAAGAGTAGGGGTTGAACATTTTGAACTGATGAAGTTGTGTAAACAGTCAAATCTACATGCCTTCATTTAAGGGCTTGGAATAAGGCTGTTCCTCATATACGGTAGGCTTTATATGTATAATTTTAATCATATTAAGTACAAGTATTTGCTTTCTTTCTTATGAACAAAGAACATGATATACTCATTTTGATGTTAACTATAAGTTTGGTCCGTTACAATTGTTTCATATATTGCAAATTCACTTGAATGTATTAGAAATTTATTTTCTTTGATATGACAGGCACAGGCTATGTTTGTAGCACTTATTTTGGTGTGACGCCATACCCATCTGATATAATAAGAATGTTCAACTTCAATAGTGAAGTATGCAACAGGTATTTTTTTTCAATAATCATTTGAGACATTTTTTGAATTGGTTGTGGATATTCACCCATGTATCATGAGGAATGACAAAACAAGCCTTGGGTTTGGGACAAAAATGGTCGTGGCCATTATTCTCTAATATTTGGACTCATGCATGTGCCCCTCCATAAATGTGTTGGATGCATACTCGTAGTTGACTCTCGGCACCACTATGGGTCTGGTGAAAGATTTTGGAAAATTGGTTAACTGCATTAGCACTCTAGCTTGAATTTGGCCAATGTTGGTGTTATTAGGCTTGTGCCAGAAATTTTGCATTTTGGGCAGAAAATTAAGATATTACGCAGCCTTACCTTGCCTTTGGCAAGAGGCTGTTTCCAGGATTTCGAACCCGTGACCTCTAGGTCACATGACAGCAACCTTACCGTTGCGCCAAGGCTCCCCTTCATATCATTAAGATAACAATCACACTAAAAATTTCTGAGAACTATTCTTTTTTTTACTTCAGTTCAAATAATTTATTTTCATTCAAAGTGATTTGTGTTTTTAAGCTTTGTTATCCAGTTCATATCATTGTACATTATGCAGGATTGTTCATGTACCTGTTTCTGATCTCTCCAAATCACTTGATGACTTTGTGCCCTCAGAAATAAATGGCAAACAGCCATCTATGCTTCCTGAATCTGCTGAATGCAGCAATTCAGTGGATATATCAGAAGCACCAATTCAAAATTTTGATCTTATAAAGGAGAAATCTCTGAATGATGAACAAACATCAGGTATGTCTGATGTTGGTGAATCTCAACATGTTGCTTCAAGTGTATGTCCCTCTGGTGCAAATGATTTGGAGCTCGGACATGATACACCAATATCTGACAAACTTGTCAATAAGGGAAGGCAAGCACCATTAGAAACCATGAAGCAGTGGAAGACTAACGGCTTTAGTGGGTAAAACAGATCTACCACACTAATAGGAAATGAACTCTTCTAACTTATTGTTCTTTAATGTCTGTAGTTTGATAGTTGCTGCACCAGAATCTGAGGTGGGGACAATAGTTCACAAGCTTCTACCCCTTCTTGCATATTCTGCACCCTTCGCAATTTACCATCAATATCTTCAGGTGGTTTATTTGTTGGTTGTTAATCTTAATTGTTAATTATAACTTTGCAATGATTGAGGAAATAGAGGGAGAACTTACCCTCAGCTTCCTAAATCACTCCACTTTCCAAGTGTCTATGAAACAGAGGATTATACTTGCAAATCCTTCAATCCAAATGAAGCCTAGATTTTGAAGTTCTCTTAGATTTATACTTGATAGTGGATCTGCTCAATGAATCGTGGTTTCTTTTTGCTATATTTTCTGCCCCTAGTCGATAAACGTTTCTGTTCCATTAGTGAACCTACATATTATGCCTCTAAGATATCCAATTAATGAAAATTGTCTCATGAACCAATTTAATAGTGTGGTCTCCTATTTAGTAAAGGCTCCTCCCTGACTCATCTATCTGCTAAGCTAATGTGGTTTCAGTGTAAATGTAATAATTGATTTTGATGTTTTCCTTCGTGCACTATCTTTGGAATTTGATTACATTTGGATTTTCCTAGAATGCTTATTGTAGTTTTATATGATATTTTTAAACTCAATTTCAGTTTGTATTTTATTTTGCCATCTCACCCTTATTATGCTTCACATTGTTATGTTTTCAGCCCCTTGCAGCATGCATGCACAACTTACAGACTTCCAAACTAGCAATCAGTTTGCAAATTTCTGAGCCTTGGCTTAGGGAATACCAGGTATCTCCTCTAGAGACCAAATGATTTTCATTTGTACAAAGATGTTAGGAAAACACAATTTATAATTGTCACTCATAATCGGCTATTGTCATATATTTTATCACATTAGAGAAAATCCAATACTAATAAATTAATTTGGTAAAGTTGAATTACTATCTTGATGATGATTGTATTTACCTTCCAGGTAAGTTTTTAATTGATGCAAGAAATTTGGGAACTATTAGTTTATGTTTCATCTGCACTAGAAATTCAGCTATACTATACTGTGATATATTAGATTACCACTATAACTCAGACTCTTATTGATCAATTAGTCAATCTTGTAGAAACTCATTCAGCAATTAGTCAAACTCATTTTGATTTACCCATGTTGTGTTTGTGGATAAGTAAATCAAATTTTGTGATGGAGCAGGTTCTTCCATCACTAACTCACCCAATGATGCAAATGAGCAGTTTTGGCGGCTACATTCTTAGTGGAATCAGAATCCGCAACAATGTTCCAGGCAGCGTATAAATGCTGCTTTTGCTCCGTGGTTCTCTTCTATTTAAACCTTAAGAGGGCCTTTCCTGACTGTGGTTGTGATTGTCTTCGGCTGTAGCATTCATTTAACTTACTATAACCTGATAATTATGAGATTTTTCGGAGTGCAGCCATCTTGTTGTACATGTATTTATCATATATAGTATCTTGGTCCTACAAAGTAATTTGTTCCTTTTTGAGAAATCATAATGACCTAAATCAAACCCCTGAAGCTTGAGATTCCTAGCCCAACCTCGTCAGGAAGAAGCAATTGGTTAATGCAGCTAGTGATTTTCTACTCTTCCAAAATGTTGTTCCATACCGTTTTCATTTTGAAGATTCCGAAATGTTTACATTTTGAATTACCAGTTGTGATTTCTTAACCTATGAACTTTGTGATAGCTATATTAGTATGCAACTTTCTTTCAATTTCATGTATATTTGTGAAGATCAAGTCGCTTCAATTATGTTCAGCTGTTAATTATCCAATTCTTTAATTGTGACTTTTGAGTGTGCTCACTACTGGCAACAT
>NW_027430358.1:0-4145 GCF_044706935.1 Curcuma longa | reverse complement strand
TTTGCACTTGGTTGGAGATAAAACTAAACCATGCTCCTGACAAAGACTAAGCATAACTTCAAGATGCTTAATATGTTCTGCCTCAGTTTTAGAAAATACCAGTATGTCATCAATATAAACTGCAATAAATTCCTCAGTACCTTTAAAAACATGGTCCATTTTCCTCTGAAATACAGCAGGTGCATTCTTTAAGCCAAAAGGCATCACCAACCATTCATACAGGCCTTGTGGACAAATGAAAGCCGTCCATTCTATTGAACTTGGATCCATAGCAATCTGATGAAATCCGGACTTTAAATCAAACTTAGAATAAATCCGGGAATTACTGACCTTTTTGATAATTGTATTAATTCCAGGGAGGCTGTACTGATCTTTATATGTATTATCATTGAGCGTTTTGTAATTGAAAACCATCCTCTCCTTTCCTTTGATCTCTTTACCTGTTTCAGGATCTACAGATGTACCAGACTGAACAATCATAGCCATAGTTCTATGTCTACTTTTACTGGGCCTAATTACTTTTAACTTCAGCAACTGATTAACATGCTTCTCAAAGATAGATTTTAATGCAGGAGTTATGTGAGAAAGAGGCTTATCTTGTATTGTAATATCTGGATTGATCAAATCCAGTTTGCACACAACTTTGTTTTTAGCCCAGTGTAGTAATGGATCATCCCCAATAAATCCTTGACGCTTCAGTTTTTCAATTAAACTGCCATGCTTCTGCAATATCTTTGAATTGTAAGGATTACCAACAAAACATACCTGCTCCTGTGCCTCCATATATTCTATCTCATTAAGCTGAAGTTCTTCAATGGAATAAGCTGCAACTTGATTAGTGGTGATTGAGGTAATATTATTGTAAAAAGTAACATTATTTCCCTCAATTCTAACTCCACCTTTTACACTTCTGATAAAGTTGCATCCCAGTACCATTTGTATACCTTCTCCCAGAGACATTTCAAATGAATATGTGAAGGGTATACGGAACTTACTTTCACCAATTTTCATGTAGCCCCCTTTCAGCTTCAAATTTGCCGTTTGCTTTGAGTTTACTCCGCTGATCATTACAGTATTAGCACTTTGTTCCAACGCCTTCTCAGGTATTGATTTCTTGTCTATACAACAGGTTGATGCCCCTGTATCTAATATAGCATTTACTGAGAATGGAATGATATCAGGTATTTCAAAGATTACCTTCATGTTGTATAGTCTGTTAGTCACCCTTCTCTGATGATATTGCCCTTGACTAACTTTTGAAATTAGTATTTCTTCCAAGTATCCAACCCGTTCTTTTCCCTTATCGTGCAGTGCTAATTGATTCAAGTCATTCTCTAAGTCTGCTTCAAGACTTTCTTCATCTTTTGGAATTTCCTTTAACATTTCCAATTCTATCTGCAGTCTTTGAATCTCATATTGCAAATAGGAAATGTAATTAAGTAATTCTGGGATTAAGGATTTACCATCAAATTTCACCGGTGGAGGTGCTTCCACTTTAATTTCTAATCCCAAATAATAATCTGCACAGGGTGTACAGACTGTTAATAGACATGATCTGCAATGTCCTCTAGCTCTTTGGCTTGTGTTAGAACCACAGAATTTGCATCGGACATTTGAACACTGATCTCTGTATTAAATTCCCATGTATGCATACATCTGTACTGCTCTTCAGGAATATCCACTTGCACTTGCCACCCAGTTTCCTTACCTAATAAAACAAATAATGTTTCTGGCAAAGTATTAGTAGCAGTCATACAGTGCTGTTCAGTTGCAGTCTCCCCTTCTGATACACTGCAAATTGCATCAGAATCACTTTCTTCTGGATCAACTGATACTACATCAAATTCTTCAGGAAGTTCCAGTTCTTCAAGCATAGCAATTCTTTCTTTGTTTCCCATCTTGTTTTTGCATTCTCGTGCAAAGTGGCCTTCTTCTCCACATATAAAACATTTGCACTTCCGTACCCTTGACCTGTCATTTTGGTACTTCTTTTTAATAACCCGAACATGAGATTTATGTGGTTTACCTTTGTAGGTTTGGGCCTTTCTGAGCCCATATCTTCTTTTCTCTGGGTTATACATGATTCCTGGTAATGGAACTTGAGAACAGAATTGATAATCCTTTGCACTTCTCTGCAAAACAGCTTGCTTACACATTTCTAGCATCTCCTGATTTGCATGATAAATCCTGGGAAGAATACCAATTGTATTTCCTCTATGTGTTTGTTTGAATTTCATCTCCAGATATTCCCCAATTAGGGGTGGCATCTTCTTGTAAAATTTTGTTGATAATTCATCATTCATGAAAGCTCTTCCAGTTTTTGCTGCAAGCTCTTTGTACATATTCATATATGTATTTAAATCTCTTGTATTGTGGCATACTAACCTCTCTAGATCAAGGTAAGCCTGATTCTGTTCTGCTGTTGATCCTGAGGCTGGATCTTCAAGTGTGAACATTCGCCTTATCTGAGAGAGAACATTCTGAGTTTCATCAGCTGAATTCACCAATTTATCATATTGTTCTGGAAACATCATCCGCCACTGAATAAAATACTTCTTTTCTGTTTCTCCCAAGAGATTTTCAATAAACTGAACTTTAGTTCTCTTATCAGTCCAAATCTTTGAATCTACCACATTCGTTGTTATGGATTCCCACCTAGAAATCACATCATTATACAAACTTATATTAGTGGGTAATACAAGCATAGCACCTGTTTGTTGCTGTGCTGATGGTAGTGTCCACTGTTCTGAATTATATGCTCCTCGTATTTTTCCAATTTTTGCACCCATATATGACATATTCCCATAGGGATTTGAGGTAGCTGGTCTTTCTGTAGCAGGTGCATACTGAGGAGGACCCATCATAGTATCTTCAGGTGGATTATAAGCTGATGATGCTGTTGATGCTAATATCCTCTGCATCTGACCCCTTTGGATCGGATAATCCATCTCCAAATTCATCTCAAGATGAGCTATTTGATGAATTTCTTCCTCCTGTTGCAAAGTATCTTCAACAGAAAAATAAGAGGTAGAGGTATCAGAATCATTACCACCACCTTCCGCAGAGAATGGATTAATCCATTCTTCTTCATCTTCACTTTGAAGAAAGGCAAGGGCTTCATAATTTAGGAAATCATCTACATCATCATCATTATCGCTGATCCAACCGTAGCAAGGTTGCCGGTTAGAGGTTCCTTCATCTTCCCAGCTGGGTTTGATTGCTGGCTGAAAATTATCATATTCAGGTGGAGGATTATATTTAACCATATAATCATACCTGCCACTAGGTTGCCCCAGAGTGTCCCAAATATCCTCCTGCATAGTTTGGCATTCCTGATGGTTGATAGCCAACATATGCTCTTTACCAATCCAATTCATTAGCCTCTGATCATATTCATCTAATGGAATTTCAAAATCTTCAGTTAATTTCTCAGGAGGACATAGATTTTCAATAATATTATTCCATTCTGATGAACCAACAGATACTCGATTTGCTGGGGGTACTTGATTTACTGAGGTTTCATTATTCGAAGTAGAACCAAACCCTGATGTTCCTCGTCTTGTATCTGGTAACTGGGGTACTTGCATCATTGTTGGAGTAGAAATTTTTGTAAAAATTATCTGTGCAATAGCTTCACCTCTTTTAAATTTAACAGGTTCATATGTCAAATTAAAAACCAGAATTTTTATTTCTCCTCGATAATCACTATCAATTACTCCAGCTCCAATGTGGATACCCTTTTTCCATGCAACGCCTGATCTTGGCGCAATTCGTCCATAATACCCTTCGGGAATAGCCATAGCTAATCCTGTGCCAAGAAGATCCCTACCTCCTGCATTAATTTCAACATTAGAAATTATATGAAGATCATACCCTGCAGCTCCATAAGTAGCTCTGGTTGGTATAGTTGAATTCGGGCTTAGCCTTTTGAATTCCACTATTGGCAAGACTTCTTCAATTGTTAATACTGCTAATATCTCTTGTTCAGGGGAATGAATTTCCTCATCATTTTCATTAACTTGATAAGGATGTTGCTCAGGTACTGCAGTATATCCTTCAAATTGCAAAGAAACGCTGCCATCCATAAGAGCTCGAGACTGAACTCTTGTTGGAGCCATAGGATTTCTTCGTAGGGTTGGTCTCAG
>NW_027430357.1:0-8675 GCF_044706935.1 Curcuma longa | reverse complement strand
AATAAGCATACGCTATAAGCATGACATAAAGATAACATGACAACAAATCAAAATAACAGCATGGACAGAACTGAATCATACAGAAAGTCAAAACAGCAAGTCAAACAGCACAACAAAATAACAAGTCAGATATCATGTAAGTCAACATGAAATGACATCAAGCCAGTCTCGGGATCTACAACGGGATCCCCGACAACCAGATCAGAATCAGTAGGAACATCATCAGTAGGAGCAGCAGCGAGAGGAGCAGCATCTGGAGGAGCACTGGAGGAAGGCTATGGAGGCGGGTGACCACTCATCCATGACTACATCATATCGTACAGGCTGATCATTTGGCCTCGCATCTCTGTGAAGCCAGAATCCACCCGTGTCTCGAGCCTCGAGAAGCCCGCCCCGAGCGTCGAGAATCCGTGGTCCATGCGCACGCCGAACTCAGTGAAATGCGCCTCCAGTGACGCCATCTGAGCCTGGTAGTCCGGCTCCGCGACATAATCTGGATACTCCTCCTCCTCAGCAGCTGACAAGCCCTAAACTAGGTGTCACGGTAGGGCTTCAAATTAGAATTTATAAAAGTATCGAAAACCCATAACAAATTCAAATAAATGAAGTATAGGGGCCTCGAGTCGTGTTTTTCCAAGGACTAGTAGAAACGGTTTAAATCGAGCTTGGGTGTGTCGTATTTTTTTGGGTTTTCTATAAAAATGGGGGTTTTGGTGTTTTTCAAAATGAAATACAAGCGCAAACGTAAGGAAGTAAGGAAATGCAATGGAAACAAACAAACAAACCTAAATATCAATCTAACCTAAGCATGATGGGATTTTTGGGGTTTTTATTTTTAACAAGGCTGTAATTGAAACCTACTGATACATAACAGTAATAAAGGGATTTCAGAGTTTCAGATTACGGAATATCAGAAATGCAAACACAAACACCTAATTCCGTTAACAAAAGATTTGAATTCAAACAACAGGGCAAACATCAATTAAATAACCGAATTCACAATGATTGATTCAAACACATAATCGGAATTGTGATGGAACAGAACCAAGCAATGCAGTAAACAGAATTCAGAACTGAAAGAAAACTCCTTAATCCCTAGCTAATCTATAGCTAATCTAAACCTGATAACCGGATTTGCTTAGCACGGAACAGTTCCTGGCACGAACTGTTTTCAGCTTGAATTTTGGGGTTTTAAAAGATAAATTTCAGGAAGCTAAGCAAAAATTCGAAGACAAATCAGAATCCAAACGAAATGCTAAAGTGTTAACTAAGTAACAGCGCCTAAAATTGGTGAAACAATTAAACAAACTGAAGTTTTGAAACACAGATGCAGAAACGGAAAAAAACTGAAATCAGAAATTCAAAGAACACGTCCAGCTCTCTTCTTCTCCCTTCGAATCCCTCTCAGCTGGTCGTCAATCAGCTTTGAACCCAATTAGAAGCTTCAAACTTGTCGTCGGGTGGTTTGGCCGCTTCCAGCACCAAGAATTTGCCCGGAAAAACCCCTTCCGGCCAAAACAGTGCTGTGCGAGTGAAATCAGAGCTGCAAAACCGGATTTCTCGTCTTCCTCTTGCTCCGATCGGATTGATAAGGATATAGGGAGGCTCCACGATCCTAGGAGAACCCCTCAAAGGAATCGCGGCGCCTTCTCGTGCTGTGGATGGCCGGAGCGCGCGAAATCAGAGAATTCGGCCGGCGGTGAAACCCTCCCCGTCGGACCAATTCCGGCTGCCGAAGTATACCCAAAGGACCGGCTTTAGCTTCTTCAGAGGTCAAGGAATGCAATGGAGGAGATTCGGGTGGACGGGAGCTCGCCGTTTGCTACGTCGCCGAACAGAACAGGCTCCGCGCGAAGACGATGAACAGTGACGGCGAGTCACTGTTCATCGAGTAAGGTTTTGGCTTTAATACTGCTGATTAATCAAGTGATCTGAGCCCTTGATTTTGAATCCAGCGGTGCAGAATTGATCTGAGCTCTAGGGCAGCTTAGGGTTTCCAAAAAATTGCGAAATTTTGGTCAGGCTTGATCCGAGTCATATCCTTCATGTTGGCTCGATCAATTTGACAAATCTGACTTGATTTGACCGCGGTTGAGCTCGAGTCGGATCCGTTTTAGCCCTAAAATCAATAAAAATCCATTAAATGCCAAAATTTCACCGTTAAATCATAAAAATTATATTAAGCCTCAATTTAAGCAATATAGGACAATTAAAGTCAAATTGATCCATTTTATAATTTATTTAAATGTAAAAGCCCAAAATTGAATCAGTTTAAACTATAAAAATCCTAACTCATCAGCAGCCTCGGCCCCCTCAGCAGCAGGATCCTCCTCGATGTCCATGGCAGCGGGCGCAGCAGCTAGAAGTGGGAGTGTAGGTGCGTAGATCATATATATTTCGTAACTCCAAGTTATAATACTTCTTAGCTTTGCCCTTGGTGACATTTAACGACTCATCTACTTATAGTATTTTAGTTTTGTTTTAACGATTACTTGCGATTTATTGCATATGCTACACTTTGTCACACCTTATTCTTTTATATTGCATATTTTACTCTTTTGCTCGGAGATCTGCTCTTTGTATATTTTGCTTGACAGGATGTGATTTAGAGCCAAAACGATGCATTATTGATGATGAAGAGAAACAAGAAGAAATGAAGAAGGAGTAACAAAGAAGAACACGACCGTGTCTACCAGGCACGGCCGTGCCTCTACCCGTGCCCACTTCCAGAGCAGGACCGTGTTTGGGCTATGCCTATTAGGCACGACCGTGCCCCGGTTGTTGCCAGATCCAGCTTGGGGCCGTGCCTCAAAGGCACGGCCATGCTTTATTCCAGAGTCGCGCCAAGTGTAGGCCGTGCTTCTTAGGCACGGCCGTGCCTATTTCCAGAGGTGTGACCATGCCAAGCCGTGCCTCACAGGCACGACCGTGCCTATTTCCCGAGGCACGCCTGCCCGAGGCCGTGCCCACTAAGCACGGCCGTGTGACGGAAAGTGCTGGGGCGTGTCTACCTATCATTTTGGACTGCTCTGCAGACTTAAAGTAAAATGGACATATCTTTCAGCTCCGATTGAACCACGGGCCGTGCCACCCCTCAAAAATGAAGCTAACTTCAAGATCTACAACTTTGCTTCAGGGTGTACAGAATGATGACTACTCTAGGCCGTGCTAAATGGCACGGCCGTGCCTCCTGAACCGCGGCCACGCTGGGTGCTCTGCCCAAACTGCAGATCAAACTTCGAACCAACATAACTTTCGGCTCAGATGGAGTTATGGGTCGGTCCACCACCCAAATTGAAGATAATTCAATGCTCTACAACTTTGGTTCAGGGTCCAATTGAAGAAAACCAGGTTTACTAGGTGAAAAATCCATTGAGGCGGAGCCTTGTAAACCAGGGACAATCTGGGCAGTTTTGGGTGAGTATAAAAGGTGGAAATAAACCCAATCTTGGGTTATCTTGGGTCATTCTCCAGAACCCTAGGTCTTGGCTTAGGGGAAGGTGCCTCCCCACTCTTGGGGAGGTCCTACACTTCATCTCCACCGATCCATCCTACACCGGAGCGAGAAGATCTTCAAGGGATGCCCACGCTTCAAAGATAAGTCTTCCCCTTTCTTGTGGATGACTATTTTCATGTATTCTTCTTGTAATCTTCTTGTAATGGAGTAGATCCTTGAGTTTAGGATGTAGGATGAACATCTATGTAATGATGGTGATGTATGAACTTGTTTATGACATTTTCCCTATTCAATGAAATGTTTACCTTTGTTTCATGTGTATTGTGCCTTGAACGTGTTTGATGAAATGTTTGTGTGAGCAAATATGCATGATTATGTGGGGTTTATTACTTGTGTGAGGGTTTCCTAGGCCGTACACTGGGGCGCTTCGTGACAGGAAGAGAGCTACCAACCGGGCGAGTCCGAAGTTATTCCTACATAGTGGTAAACCCCCATAAGGGATATCTAATGGTTGATGGCCACTAGGACAAGGTCCTTAACAAGATACCCTGTGACAGAGGGTAGGAATCTAGTAGCATTCCGGGGCGCCTGAGTGACAGCGGGAATGCCTTGAACCGGGCTATCTAGAATCACCTTTACTAGAGGGCCACAACATAGGACTTCAAGGTCAATTGCCAACAAAGCCTGACGAGGTAGAGTTGGTATTTTGGTTAGAATCCCTACAAGGTGGTAAACATTGAGAGTTAGGGAATGAACATGAATTAGGGACTTCACCTAGCATGGATGTGAAACCGAAATCCTAAACTTATCCATCTCATCCATAAACCCCAAGCCAATCTCTCTTCCTCTGTCACACACAACACCAATCCTCAACTCAACCATTTCCTTCTGAGTCTAGATAACTATTACAGTGACATCACTATAGCTAATACACAGTCCCTGTGGATCGATATCTTTTTATTACTTGACGACACCCGTATACTTGCGGGAGCCTATCACGATAATGGAGGCAAAGATGTTTGCGGCGATATCAACATCGAGCCGCTGAAGAAGGGCATATACCATGAACAGATGAGGAGGTCGAATAACTACAAGTGCTCGAGAGGTAATGGGCAAAATGCAATTGACAACTATCTTGAATAAGATATAGTCAATCGCGGTCATCCTAAGTGCCCGAAAAGCGGTGATACCGCCATCCGGTCCATCAGGACGAGGACGGTGAAGAAGCCGCTGGTGCATCAGATCAACAGTGACCTGATCAAACGGCGGTGGGAGGACCTCAGGTAGGGCTGGAAAACAAACAAAGTCAGACTGTGCAGGTCTACAGCCAAGATAATCAGTCAGAATCTGATAGGTAAAGTCAATATTGGTTTTAGCTACGCGTGTCCTGTAGTGAATACCGTCAGTGGTATGTAGATTGTTATAAAATTCAGCGAGACGATCAACATTGACCGTTCGCTCACAGTAGACAATGGATGACAACTGGTAGTGTTCAATAAGCTGATAGATCGAAAAGCAATGATCATGGATAAACTGTTGATCCACCGAACGTGGAGGAATCAACTGAAAAGAAGATCTAGCAAATTGATCTTGGAGGGCAGCGTTAGGAAACCTAGCATCAGTAGGAGGCTGAGGTCTAGATGAGGGTGGTCGGGTAGGAGGTGGTGGAGACTGTGAGGGACCCTCACCCGAGGGATTGGCTTTAGACTTCTTCCTAGGGTTACACAACACAGAGCCAATCAAGAACACAAGTAAGGTCACGGAACAACCAACAACAATGGCACGGGACAACATAACCAATGCAAATAGAGGCAAACCAACAAGACACACAACACAAGATAGGTAGGGGCAACAAGATCACAAACAACAAACAACCATAACCATAACATCATTAGCATAATCAATATATAATCAATCGAGAGATCAAAAGACAGGAAAGGATAATAAAAGAGGGAGTTTTTGAAGCTTACTTTGGTGCCATGAGAAGTCGGTGATGAGCAGAGAACGCAAAGAAAGGAGGAAGAGCGCAAGACACCAAGATCAGCACGGTAGAGAAGAAGAAGAGAAGAGGAAGGTTTTGAGTCGTTAGGGTTTTGGAATGGACGAAAGGTTAAGGGTTTAAAAATAGGGTGGGTGAATCGATCACCAACCCACTTTAATGCATGTTAATCGATTAGCCGATCGATTAGAGAATCTTTAATCGATTGCTGAATCGATTAAATCCCATTCTGTTCGATTTTGAGAAATGGCTAGCGATCTGTAATCGATCACGAGATCGATTACACAGGACCGTAATCGATCAGGCGATCGATTACACTCAAGGTTAATCGATCACTTAGTCGATTACGTGAGGTTCTGTGGAAATCGGCAATCGACTCTTAATCGATCAACTGATCGATTATGTGTGATCTTAATCGATTGGTGAATCGATTACGATTGTGTAATCGATGTCGATTAAATCTGTCTAGATTTCGAGATCGATTTTTAATCGATCAATGGATCGATTAAGTGTGAGGGTAATCGATTGGTGAATCGATTAACATCTTGTTTAATCGACCAACTAGTCGATTACACTGGGTTTTGTTTGGGTTTGTGCGATTGTAATCGATCAACTGATCGACTATGAAACTGAAACTCTGAAACACTGAAAATCGTATCAGTTTTTCTGAAAATCATGAAGTTTATGAGAACAATCAGAAACTGAAACCCCCTAAAACCCATCCTAATTCGTGTGCCAATTGCCAATTGCCACACTCCTAAAATGTGTGTGCCAAGTTTCTAGATTTCAATTCCTTGCCATTCTGAAACATATAAGTGTGCCAGCAGTCTGCCAAGTTGAGTCTCAGTTTCTGAGAACAAGTTTCTGATAACCGTATCAGGTGAAACTGTTTACAGTTTCAATTCCAGTGTGCTAAGTTTCAGGATTGTGCCAAAATTTGGGTTTGTGCCAAGTTTATGTAGGATTTCAGTGCCAATTTTCTGTTTCAGTTTTAGTGCTGAGATTTCTGAAAGTTTCTGAAAACGTATCAGAAACTAGAAGATTATCAAGACTATCAGAAACTCACTAAACTCACTAAACCTATCCTAATTCGTGTGTGCAAAAATTTCAGATTTCAGTTGCAGGTTTGAGAATCTGAAAACATATCAGTGTGCCAACATTCAGTGTGCCAATTTGAGTTTGGCACGAAGTTCCGATACATTAACAGATTCTGATACTTGAAACTCATATCCTATTTCTTATGTGCCATGTGTCAAACTCCTATTCCTAAGTCATGAATCCTTAGCTTCTATCCATCGATGGTCTAATTTGGCAAATTCTTGCGTGCCAAATCAAAGAAAACAAACATAGGAACCAAGCACAAGAATCAATCAATAAATTCGAACAATAGAATTCTAATAGGATTCCAGCCAAGTTTCCTTGACCGGAATGTACAAGTATGATTTAGAAACCAAATGCACATCAATTGTACATTGGTATTCGCCATACTTGATTGATATATCGTCAACCTCATTGGAGTGAATAGCCTCCTGCGATTTTCTCCTACAAAAGTGTTAGTGCATGATATACCACTTGTTGAAGATCGGCGTGAATAACCTCCTTTCGAAAATCGATTTTCTCCAACAAAAGTGTTAGTGCGCAGCGGAAAATATAGCTAACAAAACAAAAATCAAGGAAGACACAAAGATGTACGAGGTTCGGGGAATTTGCGGCGTGCCCGTAAGATCCCTTGATCTTCGGTAGATCGAACCCTGGATGAATCCAGCTAAATGAATCTCCTTCTCGGTGGAGTGATCTCTCCACAACCAATCTCACAAATATATGTATTAAGCACAGAGATTATAGAAGGAAGGATTAAGGCCAACAGATACAACTTACAGCACAACCTTAATCAATGGAACACAAACCAAGCAAGGTTTCCCGAGAGCAAGGCACCACTCCTTGCACCACCTCAGGCCGAAAGCTTCAAGGAAGAGTCGTAAGCAAGCAAGCAGAGAGCACAACTAGCACAAGCACACCACAGCTCTTAGGTTTTTTAATGGATTGCTCTCTTCTCCTTCCTTTTAGCCTGCTTGTTCAAACGGACTCTTTAACTGCACCACGACCAGTCTGAGCCACACTTACTAACACCACGCTGATCAGCCCACTCACTGATCACCTTCCCGTGCAGCTCAGGGCCGTTGTTTTGTCGTTTACCTGAAAACCCAAACTCGACAAGCTGACATGGATAAAAGGCAGCCCTTGACTCTTCCTATTCTTCATTGAATTCAAATTCCATCTGCAAAGCTCAGAGACATTAGCAAAGCATATCAGAACAATCAGAAATCAGAGCAGAAACCTGAACACGATCAGAGATATCTTAATCGATCAAACAATCGATTAAACGTCGTAATTCTCTCCTCTATAAAGCGTGTAATCGATCAACCAGTCGATTACCCAAGCTCTTAATCGATCACTTGATCGATTAAGGCATGGTAATCGATCAGGTGATCGATTACCACACGCTAACCCGGTTTCTCATTAGACTTGTAATCGATCACCTGATCGATTACAGTTCAGCATAATTGATTTCCCAATCGATTATGGTACGTTCTGTGGGTTTTGCGAATTCTTACAGAATGCTCTATAATCGATCATCAGATCGATTAACAAGTTAACTCTGTAATCGATCACCAGATCGATTAAAAACTCTATAATCGATTAACCAACTTACCCTTGGTTAATCGATTCACTGATCGATTAAACCAAGCTAAACATTAAACCCTAAATCAAGACTTGATCAGGTTAACTTGGGTCTCACCCGAGCCAACTGCATCGGATCATGTAATCAGAGAACAGCTCCCAAGCCTCCTCTGATAATGATCCAGTCCGAAGACAGGCTACCATGCCTTCTTCGACCATAGTCCGGTACAGAGAACGAGCTACCGAGCCCTCTCTGACCTAATCTGGAGAACGAGCTACCGAGCCCTCTCCGACTTCATCCGGTCCAGAGAACGAGCTACCGAGCCCTCTCTGACCTAGTCCGGAGAACAAGCTACCGAGCCCTCTCTGACCTCAATCCGTTCCAGAGAACGAGCTACCGAGCCCTCTCTGACCTAATCCGAAGAACGAGCTACCGAGCCCTCTCCGACTCCATCCGGTATTGGTCAATCTGAAAATATTGAACTTAATTCTTATCCAATTAAACTGAACTTAAATCTGTGTCAATATCAAAATAAC
>NW_027430356.1:0-1128 GCF_044706935.1 Curcuma longa | reverse complement strand
ACTCAACCTTATTGTCAACCGGACCAAGTCCACTTGCAAGATTTGACTTGACAATCCTTATGAGCTCTCCAAGGGAACATCATCAGCCCTACTGGGACACGGATTCCTTCTATAATTAATGGCACACTGTATAGATAGTAACATCACCCAACTTATCGAGAATAATTGATCTGACGGAAAGATCTCACCCTTTGGTAAATCAAAGCAATAATTACTACCTATAGGTGCCCATTTATTACATCGGGATTAAGAGTGCATAATTTATAATAACAGAGGTCTTGTTCAATTTGTGAGTCAGTGTAAATCAAACAACCTCAATGGTCCTACTCAATACACACAAAGTGCACTAGTGTAATTCTACAGTCAAGACAGACAGTCACCGAATTACACTACAACCGTTCCCGATGGGTTGTCCAACACCATCTTGGTTGTGAGCCTTAGTTTATAATTCACAAGGGACTGATAATCATGGTCTTCTGTGTCTCACAGACACCAAGTTATCTACAATGTAAATTAAGAGGACTTTATTGCAAAATAACCTATTGCAATCATTTGACCAAAACATGATTTCTTATTTCATAAATGTTTATATACAAAAGACCTAGTCTTTTCAGTATACTTCCTAACACCATAATCCAGGGACAGAGACATTGGAATGTGGTAAAGCATATTTTGTAGGACCTGAGAAGAACTAGGGATAATATGCTAGTTTATCAGTCAACCAATTTAGTCCCTGTGGGTTACACAGATTCATACTTCCAATTAGATAGGGACAATAGTAAGTCTACCTAAGGGTTTTGTGATTACTTTAGGGAAGTTGGGTCAAAGTGTGGAAGCTGAACAGTTTCTAAGGCAGCCAAAGAGGCTGTATGACCCAGAAACTTCTTGATGGACTCAAAGGTGATTCCTGGTTTGCACGAAGCTATCACAATTTATTGTGATAACAATGGTGCAGTAGCAAACTCGAAGGAACCATGAGCCCACAAAGCAAGTAAACACATAGAGCGCAAGTACCACCCTATACGAGAAATCGTAGGTAGAGGAGAAAACATTGTCGCCAAGATTGCATCGATAAATTACCTGGCAAATCCTTTCACCAAGGCCCTTCAGGCAAAAGTTTATGATCGG
>NW_027430355.1:0-6017 GCF_044706935.1 Curcuma longa | reverse complement strand
CATCAAACATGAAAAAAATATTACTATGATAATAAGGGTGAGTAGTATAAAGGACAGCCAGATGCATGAAGCTCCCACCAGTGCGGGATCCCGAGGAAGGATCGGATCACATTGGATCTATTATATACAGTCTTACTTTATATTTTGCAAGAGGTTGTTTTCACGACTCAAACTCATGACCTCAAAGTCGCATGACAACAACTCTACCATGTAACAAAAGTGAGTAGCATATAAGACAAAATTTCTTACTTCTGTACCTGGATTAAATGCTTGACTATTGCTTAAGATGCCTGAAAAAGCAAGTTGTGTAGCCATTTGTTTGGAAGAGCCTAAACGGGTATTCTTTCGTGCTAGACAAGTGGTTAAATTGTTGCACCATCCTCCTCCCTGAAAAATAGATGAGTATCTTTTATAGTCTCAAGCACGAAAAATATTCCTATGATAACAAGATAAATTTACTTAACTTACAAAAAAAACATTGCTTGTTATTGAACAAGACTACTTTGTGTTTGGTCTATATGCTTATTTTATTAACTCGAAGTCAAGATTATGACGGCATTATGAAATATGAAGATAATGTAAAGAATCAAGTCCAAGGAATTTTCTAATTCAGATAAGCATACTTTTAGCTAGTAGTCTTATAATATTAGCGTAAGGTGTTATGACATACCTCAAGCTGGACCAACCAACTATTGTTTCCTGATCCAGAACCTCTAGACAGATGATAAGCCGGAGGACTTCCATCCAAACATACTTCAAAAATATATCACAGTGAATAATATATTAGACCAAACCGCTCGATCTTGTATATAATGACAGATTGAATGATGTGAACTGCACACAAATAAAAAGGAAATCCAAGATGCTCACACCTGCACCTTTGGCTACACCACTTTCGACATATGTAATATTTACAAACTCTGCTTCCGCTTTAAACAGTATCAATACAGTAAATGTGCAAATCCAAGCATACAATCTAACATTTAACATCTGCAAAACAAAACAGATTTATCATCACAACATATACCCTACTTTCGTAATTGGTTCAACAATATTTCTAGAAAACATCACGAATCCAATATAGCTAGATGATAATTATTCAGATGGGTCAAAAAAATTGGTATGAAATAGTTCCTAAACCTGAGATCATACTGAAACGATACAGTTACACTGAAGGGTTTCTGAGTATAATTTTACATGTCACTTGGCCGATGTAGGCCTAGAAAAAATCAAAATCTTACATGATAATCAAAATCTTACTTAAATACCTTGCAAAGGTTTCATTTAACCCAACTTGCCAAGAAGAGAAAATCTATTTGAAGCAAAGATTTTCATGAGTACGAAAGCAAGTTTATAGAATCAAGTGGTAAGTTGTAACATTGAAATGTATGATTATCTAATAATAAGCATGGTGCATACATAGAGGGGGGGGGAGAGAGAAAGGAAAAGGGGGATAAAATTTTCAGTTTCTCCTACTCATTGAGAAGGAAAGGGAAGTTAATTCAGTCCAATTTCTTCATTTTATCTTCCTTCGAATCCCAGCAATATCTAAAGTAATTCCTTTTTGTCCTTTTCTTACTTCGTTCTGATTAAACACAGCAGTAAATAAAGTAAGAACTTTAATTCAAACTTCAGCATACAATTTCCTGGCCGACAGCTGAAGTCAGTCTGTAAGAAAGCAAGTTTCTACTTAAAGAAAATTTCATTTTACCCCTTATAGATTACTGACTTTTCCTAAATGCCTCCTGCACTTTAAAGTTATCATTTTACTACCTATATTTTGAAATTCTCATCGAAAATGCCTAATAATTCATTAACTTTAACCAAAGCTGACAGTTTGCACATGACAGAATGTACAGCGAGTTGATTTGTAATAAGTTTGCAATGGAATTTTTATTAAAATAAATTTTTTGGAATGAAAAATATTAGTATATTTTTATAGTAGAGTTAAAAACCTTAAACTAGCTAAAACTGTTGATTTTTAAATCAATTTGCATGATAAAAAATTTGACAACAAGCTAATATGACTTATTAGTGGTATCAAAAAGCTCAAAGTGGCCAAAATATTTAATTTTTAGGCCACACATTAATTTTCAAATCAGCTTGGACCATTAGAAATTTCATCAAAAACTATTTTGCAAATCAACTAACAATGAAATTAACTTTTTGGGTAAATAAAATTATAATTTGTCCTGAACATTGATTTAGCTTATTCGTAAACCGACTTGCAGTATATTCTATCATGTGTAGTGTATATGAGAGCTCAGTTTTAAATTCTAGTGAATAAAATAACAATTTTGAAAGTATAGGAACATTTTTAAAAAGTAAGCAAACTACAGGTGGTAAAATGACAATTTCTTTAACAAGGAAGAAAAAAAACATTCTTTTCTTCCTCAATGGAGATTCTAACACAATCAGAGAAGAAAGGAAAACAAATTTAGCAGAAAAGCATGAAACCTGAGCGTTTAATGCTAAAGATCTCAAATAAACATCGAATAGTTTCACTCAAAACAAGGGCAAAAGATCTGCATCCACATGTTCTTCTTCAATCAAGAAGCAGATAGAGAGTGAGAAATCACCTGAAAATGGCGGAAAATGCCGTGCCCCTTCTCCTTGAGGAAATCCGCAATGGCGTTACTTCCGATGATACTATGAATGGATCTCCAGCCCAATGAATCCAAACAACAACAGCAAGGGGACAAATAAACAAGTAAAAAAATGGAGCTTTGAAGAAGAGGTTTTAGTTGCAGCACAGAACAGGGGTAGTGTTAGGTATTCAATGAGCAACAATGGGAAGACAGAGAGCTGTCGATCCTTTCAAGGGTCTTTCAATGAACAACAATGGGAAGACAGCAAGCATGGCGAGCCGTAATAAAGAGGTTGGTTTCAAAGAATAAAGTAAAGAACCATCCAGGGGAAAATCCAAACAGTAAGTTTTGATTAAAACTGAATTACATTGTCTTTTAAAAAATTATCATCCTTATTTAAATAAATTCTATAATATTTTATCATTATTAATTAAATTTTTTTCTCTAATAATAATATTTTTAAAAAACAGATGTGTGTTTTTTTATATTGTTAAACATACAGTAGTCTTTTGGATGTTAATACAAAGAGACGGTATTTTTTTATTGATAGAAAATTAAAAGAATACCAAAGTTACTCCAACTTCAAAGTCATTTGATCAAAATTATTCCGCTTTAAAGTTGTTTTTGGTTTTTGATTAAAATTACTTTAAATTAGTCATGTCAATAATTCATATTCCTACAATTAGACCAACTAAGAATAAAAAAATATTTTGGGCAAAAAATACGTATATGTGAGGTATTATTTTGATAAATTTAAAAGAAAGATATCTTATTGACAATATAAATAATTAAGTCATTTTTTATTTTTATCTTTTTGATTTTTGCCCGAATAATTTTAACTATTTAAAGGCAAAAAAAAGTGTATTAACCAGAAAAAGATCAAAAATTGTTAGAAATTGTTTGGAGAACAGTGTCTTTAAAATCGATTCCTCTTGTTCATTTTTGTCTTATGATCGGTATAAAATTTGGTTGTTCAACTAAATCGATCTGGTCTCTGTTTCATAGATGGACCACTTTAAATTAGCTGTTAGATCCGATCTTAAAGTAGATATAGATTTCCTACTATTTTTAGAAAAAAAAATATAGATCTCGAATCTCTTACCTAACTGCTCATGTTAGAGGTTTTCTCAAAGCTAGTGAGTCTTTTTTTTTTTTTTACGAGTACGAGTGAGCATCGAACTATTGTACAATGTGCGATATGGAGAGCATTTGAAATTGATTTTAGTAACCGAACGTGGACAATATCGAATTGCTTGAGTGTACGAGAAAATCAACCAAATCGATTAATGATAGGAAAAGGAAGGACACAAATGTAAATTTGTGTGAAAGAAAATAAATCATGGGCTATGGTACGATGGTAAGAAGTGGAATGGACTACTTAGGTAACGAGGGTTCAAATCTCACACATGCTTGAAAAATTTTTAAAAACTTATAACATTATTTCCGTTAAAACCCATTAGCACCTCCCTATTTATCCTGATGATTTATGAAAAACTTCCGTGAGACTAGATCAGTCACCTCTTTATTCTTCATTCGACTACGCTCTTCAGTGCGACTTGAAGGGAAGACATGTGATAGCACCTGGATTATTTCCTGAGCACTAAGTAGTGACATTTCTAAGTACTAAGTCTTAGCATTCCCAAGCACTAAGTGTGCACTGAGTATTGGCATTCCCAACGTTAAGTATCGCCATTCTCGAGCACTAAGTGTCAACATTGAGTATTGGCATTCCCGAGCACTCATTGTAGTTTTTAGATTAGCATCCTAAAGCATCAATGCAATCTGGTACTGACAACTTACATGGAGATGTCATTTTAGCATCAGTCAGATCTAATTCCCTAATCATCCTCTAATGAACACATGGCGTATCATAAGTAGAGAAGCATTTAACGGTTACCGGATTTGGTTCCCTAATCACCTTCTGATGAATAGGTAGCATCTTGTGGTTCGAGAGACTTCTAATTGCTGTCGAATCTGATTCCCTTACTAGCCCTCATGGCAATGACTGGGGATTACACGGTAGCCTACATGGAGATGCTTTTTCGTCAAGTTATCTAAGCACCACAGAGGGTAAGAGAGAGAGGGATGGTTTTCTTCTCACAAACAGAGATGATTCTTCTCAGCTTTTTCAGTTTTCTTCCTCTTCTTCTCCTTCTTCTTCTTCTTTTAGACTCTCGCATCTTTGCGAGATTTTTCTTTTCTTTCATACTCATTACTGACTTGAGCATCGAAATGGTCATGCCAGTAGAGTCAGCTAACCCTAACACTCTTTATATCTTAGACTGTTAGATTTAGGACTTTCCAAAGGTGGAAATAGCTTTGGAAGTGGAGGAGCCCGGGCAAGCGAAAAGGATACTGTTGGTGCGAGGAGCACCAGATGATCGAACCTTAGTTTTGATAATGGCACTAGGTTCAAGTTAAGTGTGTTGTCGAGCTAACATGGTTAATCTAAGTGTGCAAGACAGTGTTGGGTTTTTGCAGGTGCCGCAAAAACCGCTTTTTGCGTGCGGAAACCACGAAGCCCCAAGCCACCGGATCCGTGCGAAAATGAAAAATATGCACATACAAGTTTTCTACTACAAGATCTACTCTAGATCTAAGAGTGTAAGAACCATTACCCTCGGTGCGTGCCCTTCGCGTATCCCGCTCTTCCGAAATGGTGCCGGATCTCGAGAGCGTCAAGTGCCGCTCCTCTACACGTATCCACTCGGACAAGAGGTGGAGAACCAAAACTCAAAGTGTGCTAGCACCTTAGAGAGCTTTGGCTAGCACTAGAGGAGAGGGAGAAAGAAGAAAAACCAAGAAAGGAGAGGAAGAAGTGGCCTTCACGTTGGAATGAAAAGTTAAAAGGAAAAATACCTTTTTTCATTCTCTTTTAGTGGTCACATCAAGGCTAATTAATCCCCATTAAAGCCATAAAACCCATGAGTTACAAACCTAACTTGTAACCTCCCATGAGGTGGCACCTTGATGATGTGGAGGCTCACCATTGGCCATCACTTATGCCACCTCACCTCAAAGTCAAATGGTCAAGTCAAGCATTGACCATGAGGTGGCATAAGTCAAGTCAACATGGATGATGACATGGCATAAAGTCAAGTCAACATGGATGATGACATGGCACAAAGTCAAGTCAAACTTGACCCCCAAGTCAAGTCAAACTTGACCATAAAGTCTTCCTTCTCAAGTCAAGTCAAACTTGACTTCTAATCTCCAAGGTTGATCAAATCAACTTCTCTAGTCTAATTTGGATTACACTTAACCCAATTTGATTCATCACATGAATCTAATCCGCTTGGTTCATCATATGAACCTAATCTCCACCCAATTGCCCTTTGAGTGTGACCCTATAGGTTCTTGTAACGTTGGCAATGCCCCTAAACCCATTTAGGGACATAAGCAATGAGAGGTATCTAGCAACACATCATT
>NW_027430354.1:0-36242 GCF_044706935.1 Curcuma longa | reverse complement strand
GACGCTCAAGTTAGGATTTTGAGTGAGAAATGAGTTTACGATTTTGAAGAAATTAGAATTGATGTATACATACTTATGTTCATGGGTATGTATTACCTTTTATAGAATTGTTAATATCTATTTAAAAAATATTCTGAAATATTTTCCTTATTTTTATCGATGAAATTATCTGTTTAAGAAATATTTCAGAATATTTTTTCTTATTCTTCAAATGAAACGATCTTAAAATTTTATAATCTTAAGAGTAAATCGACTTTATAATTTTATCTCGTATAACGCATAGATATAATAAATTTCTACCACATCAATACTCAACACGTAGACTAGTATGAATAGATTAGTATTAGTATATACTCAATTCTTGCTTCATTCCCCAAACTTCATCGCAGTCAACTCTTCCAGCAGGCCACAGCTGCGCGAGGATACTTTTTGCCATTTGTCCCTCGCCTATTTAATCTACTTCTAAACAATGCAACAAATAAATAAATAAAAATATTACACTAATTAATTGATGGTCGAAGGAGTGTAATTATGTATATATATATATATATATATATTTTTAATTTAAATATTTAATTTTTATCATCCGATTAATTTTGAAAGGGATTGGTTCAACCTCACATTGATCATCAGATAAATTTGAAAAATATAGATGAATGTTAATATGGTAGTGGTTCGAATTTTATGAACGTTTAAAAATATTAACATGAGATTTAAACTTTTGCTGTATAAGAATCAATATTATCTTTTATAGCTTCAGCATAAAGGTAGAATTCGTTACTCCAGTGATCTCATAAGGTTGATCTCACGATTATCTGTGAGAAGGTAAATTGAGAAATTACAGTTGACCATTATAAAAAAGAGTATTACTTTCATTTTATCGAGATTCGATTCTTACTTATTTTAATAAATTTATTCCATAATAATCAACTCAATACAATATTAATTATCTCTTCTCGCTGTGTCGTGCGAGATGAAGGTGTGTAATTATATTAATGGATGGGTGGTGCAAATAATGAGGATATTTTAGCGTGAATGATTCACTAGTAGTTTGGTAGTCGTCTGCGTTGTGGAAGGATCAATGGATGAGAAGAGGCTTCACATCACGGTGTGGGGCCCCCAGTCATGGACAACAGTACGCCAATCATGCGTGAAACTCGTGCTCTTCTGCAAAAGGTGGAGCAGGAGGGTGTTGCCTGATTTCGTCAGGATTCAAATCTTTGTCCTCTTCTACAACTCTGCTGCGTCGTAACCAATTCAGCAATGCTCCGGGGGCATGAAACTTATGCTCAATGCTAAGCAAAGGAGGTGGACAGGTGGTGATAAGTAAAGCACTGGCAGGGAATTTGATAAGCCTCTGCATTTTCGTTGATTGGAAAGTTCAACTCGGCCATTTAGCAGTGATTTTACCATTCGCGTGGGATTAGCATATTGCAACGTTAGTGTATAATTAGGGTTTGATATTCAATTTGATAATTTTTTTTAATGTTCATTCAATAGTAAATATATATACGAAGAGTCATTATATATAATCTATCTAGATTTAAAAAATTTATACTAAAAATAAAAAAGCCTCCAAGCTAATGATAGAAAATATATCAAGTTTTGATATCTTGCGACTCATCTACGAACGCCATAAACCGTAACAATATCATGTTTTATTTTTATTTTATTTTTTTTAATTTACAATTTAAGATTTTTTTAGAATTTAATTTAGGGGTTGTGTTATAGTATTAAATAAAAAAATTAAAAGAAAAAAAATTTAGTTGTTCATGGGAGGTCTTCTTAATAGAAGAGACATTTGACGATAAGTTTATGCCTGTTTGGAGAGATCATCATAAATTATTAAAGTATGTTGTTCGCGATAGATAAAATATTCAGCTAGAGCTGCTCTCGTATAAGGAGCGAGGTACTATAATGTAGTAGGTGAATCCGCCGTTTCGACTACCACAATAGTGTATTCCATCACCCCTCTTTCCTGGAAAGTAATCACTACCTGAGCACAGAAGATGTTTTTTTGACTAATAGCTACATAAACACATATTACATTTTGACCTTTTTGATATTGAGAATTGCATCTGTGGCTACTGCTGTTTTGTCAGTCAATCTATCCCCAATAATTGGTGTGTCAGATAAGAAGTGTACGTAGGATAATAACCCGACACATTCTATGAGCAATTAAATTTTTTTATTTTAAAATTTTTTGTGCTTAATGCTATAACCCAACTTTTAAACCCTAAAAGAAAAAATCTTAAATAACTTAACTATAAATAAAAATAAAAAAAATAAAAAATGATACTATTATTGTTTCGGGTGCTCAAAATCTTCTATGCGCACGAGTCTTGCGGGATAAGACGCAGTATATTAATTCCATAAGGTCTCCGGATTGAGTCTAGGTAGGTGCAGTATATAAAATTGTTCACGAGGACTTCATGTACCCTTCCGGAGAGAAAAACGCACCGTGCATGCTGTCTCTTCCTTTCCTATTCCGGAAGAAGTACCTCTTCAAAAACCTCCAAAGGAGCAGGTTCGTTTTTGCATGTACCATCAATCTTCTAGTCATTACACTAATGAATGCAAGCAGCTAGCACGAGAGGTAGAGCAACTAATAAAGGAGAGGTAGCAGGGAAAAAGAGCCTCTTCCCCCATATCAGGACATGCGACCTACAAATATCCCAAACAGGAAGTACAGAAAATTCACTTAGAAGGAAATCAAGCAAGTCCTACTCGAGGCCAAGATGTCAGATCCTCAAGAAGACGCTCTCCCGAATCACCTCAGGGTCATAGGACAAGTCGGAGAAAGGAACCAGTGCGTACAAACCAAGCTCGGTCCGAGAACCCTCCTTATTGGGGCATTATCAACATGATTTCAGGAGGATCTACAAATGAAGATTCTAATTGTGTCAGAAAAACTCATGGAAGAAGGCTGGAGAGTTATGGTATCAGTACCAGAAGGGATAAAGCCAAAGGACCTACCATCAACTTCGGACTGTTGGATAATATTAGATAGATAGGGGTAGTTTCAGGAGTAGATAGGTGTCCAGTACCAGGAGCAGCAACAATATTTGATGATGGAGTTTTAAAATTTTTTTGGTTGAACTGGTTAAAATGTTTCTGTGACTTCAATAATTTTGGACATTGTGCTTTCCAATGACCTTTCTCCTTGCAATAACTGCATTCATCATGACCAGACTTATTTTTGTTAAAAGGAGTAGCAAACACTGATTGATGAGCAGGGAGAATTCCTTTATCAGAACCAGAGGTGGACTTAAGTCGAATCTCTTCTGCCAATAACTCATTGACCACATCATCAACACTTGGAAGAAGATGACGATGTAAGATTGTCCCACGAAGTCCTTCAAAATCATCTCGTAGGGCCATTAAAAACTGAACCAAACGCTGTTGCTCTCTGTAGACAGTAAACGTTTGGAGCGCCTGCAAATCTACAGGTTCATTAAGAGCTAGTTGATCCCACAAATTAGACATGGCTGAATAGAATTCCTGAATGCTCATGTGATTTTGTTTAAGAGCTCGAATATCATTCTCTAACCGATACTGCTTTGCAAAATTGGATTGAACATACAACTTTTTTAAATGATCCCACACATCTTTAGCCTTCTCATATTTTGCAAGTTGCATCCCTATTGACTGTGAAACAGAATTGTTGATCCAAGTAATGATTTTTGAGTTATTTACTTCCCAATTTTCCAACTCTTTTACATCTTGGGGCTTAACAGAAGTTCCATCAATATAGCCCCACATTCTTTTGCCTTTTAAAAATTTTTTCATAACGTAACTCCAATAAGAATAATTTTGTCCATTCAGTTGTGCACTAATTGATTGAAGCGAATCATCCTTTTCGCCAGCCATATTTGACAAGCAATAACAATAACAGAATAACCAGGAACTTAGTTGACGGAAGAAGAATCAAACCTTTAGCTGCTTACCGGCGGAAGAAAGAGTCCGGAGCAGCTGCTGTCCTTTTGAACGGTAACCAATCCAGAAACACAAAAAGATGGCAAAAGGTTTTGCCCTTGCCTAGTCGGATTTTCTGGCTGTCCTTAGCCTTCTCGGTATCTGGAAAAGCACCAATGTCTTGTCTTGGCTTCCAAATAGAGGCTTACTTCAAATACAGAATCAAGCTTCGAGAATGCAGATTTGGTCCAGATGATGAACCTTCCAATGTGGCTTTGTGCGTCCTTCGAGGAGGAAAAGCACCAATGTCTTGTCTTGGCTTCCAAATAGAGGCTTACTTCAAATACAGAATCAAGCCTCGTGAATGCAACCAAATCACAAAGACTCCTCTGATACGGTACGGCAGCGGCGAGGCGGTGAAACTTCAACTGCAGGCTGCTAGGCCCCTACTCGTGCGGCGGCGGAGGCGAAGTCGTCGTTGGAGACGGTAAATCCAAGCGAGAGGAGGACGCGACGGAACAGGTCGTCCAGTAGGATTGCAGGACCCGGATCTTGAAGGAAATCGATCGAGGGAGATGAGGAGGAGCGACGGATTTGTGGAAGGAGGCAACGGAGAAAGAAGCAGAATCAATTATGCGCAGCGCCGATAACAACTAGCAAATCGAGAAGAACCAGAGAGATCATCCAGATCCAACCTGGAGCTCTGATACCATGTTAACGTAGAGAGAAAATCATAGAGAAAGATAAAGAAGCGGCTAGGGTTTTATTAAAGGTGTAATTATCGAATGTGTGTAATACAAAGCATAGGGAAATATATATACTGAAAAATAACATGACGAATGGCAAAACTACCCCTATATATACTGAAAACTACCCCTATGCTTTGTATTACACACATTCGATAATTACACCTTTAATAAAACCCTAGCCGCTTCTTTATCTTTCTCTATGATTTTCTCTCTACGTTAACACGAACCACAAGATCTCAAGGGGTCTCCACGCCCCACGATAATGCCTTAGTCATCTGCGCCATAATAGCCAACTATGAGGTAGCTTGGGTCTTCATTGATACAGGTAGTTCTGTCAACATATTATCCAAGGAGGCCTTCAGTCAGATGCAAATAGAGAAATCCGAGATGAAATTCATGTCCACTGCTTTATTTGGATTTACCGGACATGAAGTGCAACCGTTGGGATAGGTTAGCCTACCTCTTTCTTTGGGACAAAAGCCTTTAATTCAAACTCGAAGCATTATTTTTACAGTAGTAGATGCTCCATCCTCGTATAATGTTATTCTGGGAAGACATGCACTTAGTGCTTTCCAAGTAGTAGTCTCCACTTTCTATCAGAAAATAAAATTTCCAGTAGATGATTAAATTGGCTCGGTCAGAGGGGATCAAGCCGTTTCTCAGAGATGTTATATGACCATGATTCGCACTGATGTCAAGAAGTTAAGAAGGACTCCACGAGAAGAGGTACATTCCTTACAAGAAGGTCCTGTGACTAAATTATCACCAACCCAAGAAAAGGAGAAAGTACAGATCGTACCTGAGCTGCCAGATAGAGTCTCTCAGATAGCTGCCGATCTAACACTTGAGCTGCTAGCCTGTCTCATTCAGAATAATGATGTATTTGCCTGGGTGCCTCAAGAAGTTATAGAAATAGCTCCTGATATTATGGAGCATCGTCTTAATGTCCTTCCTGACACCCGACTTGTCATGCAAAAGAAAAGGTATTTTGGACCTGAACAAGATAAAGTGATATAAGAGGAAGTCGCCAAGCTTCTAGAGGTCAGACATATCAGAGAAGTTCAATTCCCCACTTGGTTGGCTAATGTTGTATTGATTCTAAAAACAGGGGAAAATAGCGTGTTTACATCGACTTCCGAGATCTCAACAAGACTTGACCCAAGGATTGTTATCCTCTGCCGTGTGTAGATCAATTGGTAGATTCTACCTCAGGACACGAATATATATGCATGCTGGATGCTAATCAGGGATATCACCAAATTTTCTTAGTTCAAGAGGATCAGGAAAAGGTCAGTTTTATCACCTCGGGAGGAACTTTTTGTTATACAGTCATGTTTTTTGGAATACAGAATGCAGGAGCAACATATCAGAGACTCATGGATAAGGTTTTAAAGCATCAGATGGGTCGTAATATGGAAGTCTACATCAATGATATTTTATCAAGTCAGTCTGAGCTGAACGCCTGATCAGTGACATCAATGAAACGTGCGACACTTTTCGAAGGTATAACCTCAAATTGAATCCCAATAAATATTTATTTGGTGTCAAAAGTGACAGATTTTTGGGGTACATAGTAACTGAAAGAGGTATAGAAGCTAATCCTGAAAAAGTACAAGCCTTGCAAAATATGGCTTCACCTCGGAATACCAGAGAAGTACAGAAGTTGGTAGGACGGATCACTGCGTTATCATGATTCATATCACAGTCAACCATAAAAAGTCTGTCCTTCTTCAAGATATTACGTAAGGCTGCCAAATTCGCTTGGGACGATAAATGTGAACAAGCCTTCAACGACCTAAAGCTCTATTTAGCCACCTTACCGGTTTGGCAAAGCCTACTCCTAGGGAATCTCTGTGGTTATATTTATCCTTCTCTGAAGGTGCTGTAAGTTCAGTACTGGTTAAATAAGAAGGAAGTATTCAGAAACCTATCTACTTCTTCAATCATCTTCTACAGGATGTTGAGATAAGATACACCACTTTAGAGAAGCTACCTATGGCTTTGGTTTTGATAGTACACTGTCTTCGACCGTATTTCTTTTCCCATCCATTAACAGTATTAACTAATAACACTCTAGGTCGAATATTAACAAATCTCGAAGCCTTAGGGCCACTGATTAAATGGTCTATCGAGTTGGGAGAATATGATATACAGTATCAGCCGAGCACAGCTATCAAGACACAAGCTTTAGCAGATTTCTTAATTGAGATCTCGAACATCAGTGAACCCGAGACATGGAAGGTATTCGTAGATGGATCATCTACTAAAAAAGGAAGCAAAGTTGGGATTTTATTATGTTCTCCTAAAGGAGATTTATTGCCAATAGCCATAAAACTTCATTTTAAAGCTTCTAATAATGAGGCCGAATATGAGGTGTTGATTGACAGATTAAAGACAGCTCGGTATGTATGAGCAACTCGAGTAATAATCTGTACAGACTCTCAACTCGCTACTCAGCAGATAGAAGAAACTTTCGAGATCCGCAATGATAAACTCCGGAGGTATATCGAGACCTTCAACAGATTGAAAACCTCCTTCTAGGAAGTTACTATTCAGAGGATAGCTCGAGCTGACAATCAGAAGGCAGACGAGGATTACAGGTAGCTCGGCAAGCAATTATCTCGCAGGTGAGGGAACTTACAGTTATTGTGCTTCGAGGTTCCTAAAGAATCTATCCAACCAGGAGTCTCCCAATCCTTCTTCGTGACCCTTCCTCCAACTTCTTTCAGCCAATCTCCAATACCTCTCGGCCAAAAACTCCAGGAAATAAGTCTTCGGCCAGCCGCACAGAAGAGCAAGGCGGAGGAGGAGGAAGAAAGCAACGAGTGAAAAAAAACGAAAGAGTCGAGAGTGGAGAGTTTATATAGAGAAGGGAGCCAGCGGTTGCGAGGCCATTACCCCACGACCTAAACCCACTTCTGCCTCTCCGTTGGATTTAATCTAATCTAATAGATCCTTAGGTTTAACAAGCATTGTTCTCTTCCCTTAATAACAATTCATTTCTATCTCATGTGGTTAGCTTGACTTGCTTCATATTGGAGGTCCACGGATCGATCCTTGGCACCTCCACATTTTTCTTTCTTTTCTTTTATAGCCAAGTCTTTAACCCCATAAATAATATTTTCCTTCAGAAGTGAGCTGATTTGGGTGGAGCTTGCGTGGGTTGAGGCTGCAAGGAGAAGAATCAAGCTGAGTTAGGGATTCTAGGGCTTGATCTAAGGTAAGTTGTTGGAATCATTTCTTTTAGGAGTTGGTTTCTCTGTTCATGGCTTGAACATGTGGTATGCTGTTAGTTGTGGTTGAGATAATTAGAGTTGTATCAAGATTTGTTAAATTAAGGGAGTTGATTAGTTGAATCCGGTTGTAACAAATGGAAGTATGATTTGATTATTTTTGATTATGTTAATGTCTAGTAACCTAATGTGGGTTAGCTTAGGGTTGATTAAATAGGAAATTAACTAGATTAATTGATTAATGATATTACTCAATTAATTGGTTAATTCCTATTTAGTATCAACCTAAAGATTGGATTAGTCTAACCTAAGGATGGTTGGTTAGCATGAGTTTGATTATATATGAGGTTAGTTGTATTGATCGATTCGATTAATACAACTAATTGATTGATTAGTTAAACCTTTGTTAATATCGATCTAAAGGTTAGATTAATTTAACCCGAGTTAAGTTAACGAGATTGAGTTAAACTAACCCTTAAAAATATAAATTAGGGTTTGTCTGATATATTCTGGTATTTAGGATGTGACATTGTGTTTGCAGGTCCTTGATTGAGTTGGGACTTCGATATTATACAAGAGTATATTTTTCTGGAGGTTCTTATTCGACTTACGGTTACCAGGTGGATAGTTTACTGTATCTAGTCAATACAGTTCCTTTCTTATTTCTAGTGCATGCTTCCTTTCATATCTATTGATTAGTACACTTGTCATGTTTCTATACTTGTTGGTTATAGATTAGATGCTTATGATACTCATGATTACCACATGCTTGATCTTATTTCATTGACCTTATTATCAGTTCTGTTTATACTCTTTGATGCTTGAGATCATTGTTTATCCATGCTTATGATTATTGTTTCTATCTTTGAGTATGACATCTGCGATCATTATTGGTTATATACCCATGAGCTTTTATGACTTATGTTCATTGATCAGTATGGATGCTGAGTATTATGATTTGAGCATATCATCATGATGCATGATGAATGATTGTAAATCCCTTGTGGGTCTATCGTGATGTAGTTGGCCTTAGTGGCATTATTACATAGGTGGTTATTATACCCTATTTCCATCATGGTGATGGCGACTGTATGGCAGTGTACGCAGTCGACGGCTGTATGACAGTGTACGCAGCCGTGCCGATGATTTGACTCGACACTGCTTCGGGGTGGTATTCATAGACTGTATGGCAGTGTACGCAGTCCAGGACGAGTATTAGAGGACAGATATCTGCTATAGGATTTGTAGCTTATCACAGCTACGGGATCACCCGTATGCGGGGCTTTGATTCCTGATTTAGATCACCGGACTACTTTGTTGTAGGGCGCGGAGTACTAATCCCCAGATGCCGGCCATCCCAGCCTCAGATGCTTGCACGAGTGCTGTAGTGAGTGGAGCAGTTGCATCATATGCACACATTTGCATGATGAGATTTGTATACATGCATTGGACCGTATGGGTGTGCATTACATTATGAAGTGATTGTGTATGCGTATTGATACTTGGTTGACACATTGCATATATGACCATGCATATGAACTATTACGTATACCTGAGATATGATATTTCTGATATGATGCATATGGACTATTACGTATACCTGAGATATGACATTTCTGATATGATGCATATGGACTATTACGTATACCTGAGATATGACATTTCTGATATGATGCATATGGACTATTACGTATACCTGAGATATGACATTTCTGATATGATACCTATAGACTAGTACGTATACCTGTGATATGACATTGCTCATATGATACCTGTAGGAGTTACGATACCTTATATTGTTCTCTTGTTACTTATTATGCTTCATCTATATCTGCTCTGTTATATTTTCCTTATTGAGTATGCACTTCTTTCTGATTATCCACTGAGTATATTTGTACTCTCCATTTGGACTCTGGGATTTTCTGTCTTCCCAGATATCAGGTAGGAGTCTACAGCTGATGCCGAGGAGATTCTGCCAGACGCGCCATCTCGCAGCTAATTGATGTCTTTGTATTGTGGACTTGTTTGGTTTATACATTGGCGTAGTAATTTCGTATTGTCGTGATTTGCTTATCGTTGAGTTTATGCATTATATTGTTACTCTGGACTTTATTACACTGCTGTCATTGTATATGTGGTTACGGATTTTATTCTCCGTTCGAAGTTTTAGTATATTAGATTTTCCGCTGCATATTATCTCTTTTGCGAAGAATTGACGAGTTTTATTCGTTAATACTTTTACGGATGCAATTCACATATAGTAGGATGTGTTGAGTGGCCGTGTGGGTCACATTTACTTTTATTATACTTGTATGAATCCATAGCCTGTTATGGATTGGCCGTGTGGGCCTTATATATGTGTATGTATCCAGGGAATTGTCATAGATACAGGGGAGATGTTGCCGAAATTTTTCGGACGGCCGTCTCCCGGGTTGTGACACCGATTCACATAGGTTCAGTCCAAATCAAACTTGGTTCTTGATTCATGAAGTTGGATCCATCAAATTGGTCAAACTTGGCTCAATTTAATTCGATCTCAATTTGGGTTCCATCTTGGTTCAACTCGAATCCTACAAAAATCAAATCCAATTAATGTAAAATTAACCATCAAATTGTAGAAATTATAATTGACCATCAAATTGTGCAACATATTACCAATATACTCAAATCAATTCATTAAACCATTTATTTTCCATGCAAAATCCCAAAATGAAGTAATAAAATGCATAACAAACTCAACTCATCAGTTCGTTGTTATGATCTACCTGTATATGAAAACAACGGAGATTTTAGCTTGGAATGTATCTTTCATGATAAAGAGGTTGTATATTTTTTTTTTACATATATATATCTCATTACTATTAGAAAATATAAATATATACTCTTTCTATATATTTGTAGGGTGAACGTATACATGGAATAATAAAACGTCTGATAATCTAGAGAGTGAAACTCATTCTCAAAGAAGGTCATGTATTTGTCATAAAACATATCATTGTTGTAGAGAATCGAATGAAGTATAAGACAACAACAAATAAATACAAGATTAATTTTATTGCAAAAACTCATGTATGCAAAATTTTTTATGATACATTTCCATCGATGATTTATGAATTCAAGTCTTTTAGTAAACTGAATAAGACAGATTCTGTTGATGAGAACATACTTTTTGATAGGTTAATTTTTTTTGTTCCATAATTAATTGATCGAACATTTTATCTTATAGTTAAAATTTTTTTTCTCAAGATGTCATTGGCAAGATGGTTGCACGAGACTTTACCAGTAATAGATCCGATCATTTCCTCTATTAAGAATTAATATTAATTGAATAATTTAAAATACTGGTGTCAAATGAGTCAATCGAGTCATAAATAAGTTTTATAGTTATATAATTAATAATGTAACTTCAAGTATTATATACAGAATTATACTTTTTAATTTTTTAAATATGTATTACATAAATTTCAATAAAAAAGTAGAATTTGCTACTCCAACGGTTCCATGACTATCTATGAAAAAATAAATTGAGAAGTTACAGTTGACCACGATGGAGGAGGGCATAACTACTGTTCAACTATACCTCGGGGACATGTAATGCATAAACTTCAACAAAAAGTACGGAATCCACCACCCTACACAGTTGACTCAACGATCCTCTATGAGGAGGTAAATTGAGAAACTATAGTTGGTCACATACTACGGGAGAGGGCATTGCCTTCGTCGAAATTCGATCCTTGCCCATTTAACAAATCTATCCTGCACTAACCAACTCAACTATACCCTGAAGGCATAAACATATATACATAGTTTTGTCATATAAAATACACAGTGTTTAATAACAAGGCCGGGTTCAATGAATGATTACAGAGTAGAGACACATTTATTTATTTATTTTTATTTTGCTTATGTATTTGGCAATCGATTTCATGGTATCAGGTTGAGGTTGTTAATGTTTCATATTTGATCTGGATGGAATGACGTGGAGAAATACATAGGGAAGGTGGGTCCCCCAAGGAGATACGTGGCGAAGACGTGGTGGTTGATAAGAGGGGCCCGAGCGCCAGATAAGCCCGTCTGTGCTCGCCAGAAGCACCCGAATCACACAAAAACCCCTCGCATCTGAATGACTACTAGCTGCCTAGCTCACCAGAAGATTGATACATCATCCATTCACCGAGCTAAGCCGATCAAAGCTCATAATCGCATTCCACGCAAGACCCGGAACTCCTCACAACAAGTCTGCAAGTCACCCCCCGCACAGACTAATAGTCAGTGAAAGTAACCCTCCTGAGCTGCAAGACCCAAACAGGATCCTGTTTCACTAGGCCCACTGCTACCCGAACAAAGGACGTATCATCCGACCTCATTACCAGATAGGACCACCCCTCAATTCCCATTTTTCAAGCTCAACAATACGTAAAACTCCCGGGCCTACTGATGCGGTATGTTTGCATGGGAATTATTTATTATTATTTACATTTCCCTTTTATTTATTTGTCACTTACACCCATCAAAATTAATTAATTATTTATTTACCAAACCTCTTTATTGTCGTCCTAAGTAATACAGAGAGGTCCGTGTCGTCTCTCTCGGACTCAATGACTGGATATTATTCTAGACTAGGGTGCGAGTCTTATTAAGTTTTATTCATCCTAAATATCTACAACTTTATTTATTTACAATTTAATCTACAACTAATAAAAGAATCCTAAATATACATTATTTACCATTTACATCAAATAATACATACAATCTATACATCATTTACATCAAATAATACATACAATCTATACATCATACAACCTACATAATTTAACCCTAAATTCAAATCATGTAACATACAACAACATACATTTAACTATACAACATTATATACATGCATTTCACAAGTTTGACAATAACATATTTAACATAATGTTACAACTAATACAACACATAATTAACAACATGATACACTAATGCGGCATGCCTTATTAATAACAAACTCTTTATTCAATGGTTAAAATCATTGTACAGTGTTTATTGCTATTTACAACAATCACAGAATATGGATATCCTCAATTCACATGTTCAAACAACCAAGTTTCTTTAACCTAATGCAACAGCTAGCTGATCTAAATGGCCATATTCTGTCCAAAACAGAACCGAACAAGCTCAACAAGCACAAACAACAAAGCAATTGAAGTGTAAACACAATCAAACAGGGGTTCTTCCATTATTGCAACCTGCTAGCAAAATAGCACAAACAAAACAAATTAGAAGTTGTATTAGAAATCAGGAATGTTAGAAAGGTTAGCATTAGAGTTAGATTAAGAACAACATTAGGATTATGTGTTAACAGTTAGGGTTAGAATTCAGGATTAATATTAGAGTTAGGTTAGCAATCAACATATTTACAATGCAACGGGGGTTTTTGATTCGAGTAAACAAACACAAAGAACAGAAGCAAGAACAAGAAAATGAAAGAGTTTAGAATGGTTTTCTTCCCTCTTCCCATTCGGCACAGAACAAGAAAGCATCAGCAACATTAGCAGATTTCGCGCCAACAGGGATGATGACCTCGCCGGGACTGGACAATTCCGGTGAAGACTGATCGGAGAAGCTGGGTCTGGATCTCAGCAATTGCTCTGCTCCCTGCCGTCCACAAACAGAGAATCAGAACAAGAACTAAACAACCTTACCTCGCTTCATCGTTGGAGGAGACGGTCGGAACTCAGAACAGGATCTTCCCCGCGTTCGCAAATCACGTCGGCGAAGGACACCACTGCTCGGAACTCCGGTGGATGCGGATGGATAGAGGACTCCCCGGAGCAACCACTCACGGGTTGTTCTCTACTGTGCGGGATGGACGTCGCCACCAATCGCCGGAGCTGGATCACTCTCAACGACATTCCGCGGCGAACGGGGACAGGGAACCTTGCTTTCGCAAATCACGTCCGCAAGATTCCCGCGGTAGCGTCGACGCTCATCGTCCTCAGCTGCTGCGCCGTCATGCTCGTGTGCTGACCGGGAAGAGGTAAAGGAAGGTGGCCGTCGCGGCAACCGGAGCTCGATGGCGGCGTCGCGACGAGAAGACGAAGAAAGGGGGAAAAACCTAAGTTACGCGAGCTCCTGCACAGTGAACCGGAATTCGTGTTTTAACCTAGCAACTGAACCGGAGATGATTGAACCGGCGGCAATTGAAATTGAACCGGACTGATTTGGGCCGGGTTTTGATGTTGGGCCAGACCGGCTTGATTTGGGCTGGATAAAGGAAAATGGGTTGGCTTGATGTAGGCTTTGGTTCAACTCAATCAACTTGCTGAATTTGAATCTGAATTGAACTTGGGTTGGACTTGAGCTGAACCATTCGATTGATTTAACCTGTATTTATCTTGCGTTGAGCTGATTTCTTTGAATTGATCTAAATTGATCTTCAAACCGCACACGAGTTGAACCATCAGCTTGGACTAAGGTGATTTCGAATCCAATTGAACCCATTTGACTCTGACTTGACCCGGATTCGAACCATCCTTCAAATTTAATTTCCTGTAAAAATAAAGTGCACAAATTAAGATCCATAATTTCTGTAAATTAATGTAAATTGCAATAAAGCCCATAAATTTATCCAAATTAAAGAAATAGTCCAAAATCCCTCCTTATATTATGAAATATGGTCCAAACCAATCCAATCTAGCCCTAATCTACCCATAGAAAATGTCACTCATCACCTACCTAACATTTAGGTCGGACCAAGGATAAATACCCTGACTCAGCTACTTCGGCCTCAAGGTCATATGCCGATCTCATGACCCGATCGCCGCACCATGTGCCGATCTCATGACCAGATCGCCGCATCGCATCTCATGACCAGATCGCCGCATCGCATGCCGATCTCATGACCAGATCACCGCATCGCATGCCGATCTCATGACCAGATCGCCGCATCACATGCCGATCTCATGACCCGATCGCCGCACCATGTGCCGATCTCATGACCAGATCGCCGCATCACATGCCGATCCCATGACCCGATCGCCGCACCATGTGCCGATCTCAAGACACGATCGTCGCATCGCAGGCCGACCTCAGGACACGATCGCCGCATCGCATGCTGATCTCCTGATCCAAGCAGCATGGCCTATTCCCTCGGTGACATTTACAGGAATCAGAAGGAAGGCGACATATCTCATCTACGCGGTGGAGAACACCCTGCACCTAGGCATCTCAACCATACACTTCGGCCACTCCCGACACGGAGACGATACCAACGGACGGATATCACAATCCTTTCTATCAAACTTATCCACAGGAAGCGGCCCTCACACCCAATCTCAATACTGGTCCAACGCCACCACAGCCGCACAAAGGAGATAAGATAGGCATAAGAGCCGTCCGATTGGCGGAACCTGTCACGTACTAAACACGGAAAGACCGCTTCCTCCTCCAATCGCAGACATCGGGATCCGAAGGTATCGCTCCCCCTACCCTATATAAACTCATCAGGTACGACATCAAGGAGATTCCACTTTTTTCCGAAATTGCATCTACGTGTTCTTTCCCGCTTGACTTGAGCGTCGGAGTGGCCACGCCAGAATCTTCCGGCGCCCCGCTAATCCGTGCGTTCAATTCCTCTCCTTTCAGGTCTCTGCTCCTCGCAGGGGGAAAATCAGGTGACGCGGCATCCCCCTGTCCGGTGATTCAGCTGTCGTCGGTAAGGAACCAGAACATTTTGGCGCCGTCTGTGGGAACACTGAGCTGAGACGACATGATGGTGACCACCAGACGCACCGCGAGCACCCGTGACCCCATGGACGACAGGAACCTCGAAGGAGTTGTGACCATGACAAAAGAACAGTTTGACCAGGTCGTGCAGCAGGCAATCGACACTGCTATACGCAGCGCAGCAGCACAGCCTCCGCTTGGGCTGGCGGGTCAGGCCGCCAATGGGAAAACGAAGACCTTCGCCTATTGTGGAAATCGAATACCCGGTGGGATCCATCAATCGAGAGCCGCTGGGCGAAGAGGAAGATTCAAGCGAACCTCATGCGAAAGAAGATGTCGGGATACTCGTAAACGAGAGGCTCCGGTAGACGTAGTCGTCGGCCTCCCCAATACCCCCTTCGCACGAGGGATCCTCGAGCAAGGAGTACCCCGACATTTCCGACCTCCTCAGGTGGGAGAATATGATGGATCCACCGACCCGGAGGACCATCTCAATCGGTTTGAGAATGCATGCTTACTATACCAGTATGAAGATGGCATCAAGTGTAGGTTATTTCTCAACACCCTCACGGGGTTGGCTCAAAGATGGTTCAATAAGCTACCTAGGATCCAGCATAAAATCTTTCAAAGACTTTAGGGAAGCCTTCTTGCATCAATTTGCTAGTAGCCGGAAGCATAAAAAAACTCCCTTAAACCTCTTCACCATGAAGCAAAAACCCAAAGAGACTTTAAGGGAGTATCTGCACCGTTTTAACCAAGAGGCATGTGAAATACCTTCCACTCCTTCAGATGTCTTGACAAGCGCCTTCACGCAGGGGCTGCTGGAAGGAGATTGCTTTCGATCACTCGTGAAGAAACCACCAGCTAGCTATCAGAGGTTGTCTGAGAGGGCCTCCAAATACATACAGTTGGAGGAAACTCAATTGGCTCGCCGAGGGAATCTTCCCACAGCTCCCGGTGAGAAAAGGTCAGCACCTCTTCCACCCTCGAGAGAAGTGCCAATCCAACCTCTGCAAAACTCACCAGCCCGTCGAAACGAGCGGGTCATGCAGGCAGCAGGGGATCCCCCACCTATGGTGGGACCCGGGGCCATAGGACAGCTAGTGCCACCTGAACGGTACTGTGCTTATCACCGATCTCGAGGGCACCACACCTTGGAGTGCCGACACCTGACAGAGGAAATGCATCGAATTATTCGGGAACGGCAACAGCAAGGACTACTCCCAGGGGGGCGACGCCCGATGCAAGGAAATCAAAGGCGACCAGGTGGCCCTAGGAGACCTGACCCCCGACAAGGAGCAGGTCGGCAGCAACCCCCTGAGGGAGGAAGGGCCCAAGGACCAACAAATAATCAGGGGGAACCTCTACCGAGGCAGGAGCCCCCTCAGGAGGTACCTAGTGATCACCGGGAGGATGAAGGCAACCTGGCTCACCGGGGAGAGATAACCATGATTGCCGGAGGCTCCACGGATGGAGACTCGCACAGAGCAAGAAAAGCTCATGGTCGACAGTTAGAGAATTATAGCATCGGCGTGGGACTCAAAATCACCACTGGCCCGGATATTTCCTTTGGGCCCCAAGACTTAAAAGGAGTAGCTACACCCCACGACGACGCATTGGTCATCCGAGCTACCATTGCCAACTATGATGTGGCTCGAGTCTTCATAGACACCGACAGCTCAGTAAATGTCCTATACAAAGACGCCCTTGACCGCATGCAAATAGAAGGGAAGGAACTGCTACCTACGGCCACATCTCTCTTTGGATTCTCAGGACAGGAAGTCCGACCTCTGGGGCAGATCCACCTGCCCCTATCCCTAGGACAGGAACCTTTACGAAGAACCCGACCCACTCTGTTCACCGTGGTGGACGCACCGTCAGCCTACAATGTGATTCTAGGGAGACCGGCGCTGAATTCTTTTGGTGCAGTGGTATCCACCTACCACCAAAAACTCAAGTTCCCAGTAAATCACCAGATTGGGATCTGTCGAAGGGGATCAGAACCTAGCAAGGAAATGCTACATCGACATGGTGCAGACTGACCTGCGGGCAGTGAGGCGGAAACAGAATACCGAGGTGAACTCGGTACAAGATGTATCCCTGCCAAGGCCTAAACCGGAGAAAATACCAGCGCGGATAATTGCGGGAAAACCCGACCAAGTGACCTACATCGCCGCTGACCTCTCACCAGAGCTACAAACACAATTGTTGACTTGTTTGAAGCAGAACCACGACATATTCGCGTGGTCCCCGTCGGAGGTCACCGACATAAACCCAGCAGTAATAAAGCATAAACTTAATGTTACTCCAGGGTCTCGACCTGTCAAGCAAAAGAGAAGACATTTTTCCGCCGACCAAGACAGGGTTATCAGGGAAGAAACAGATAAACTCTTGAAGGCAGGACAAATACGAGAGATTCAGTTCCCAACCTGGTTGGCCAACATGGTACTAGTACCGAAGCCCGGAGGAAAATGGAGAGTGTGTATAGATTTCCGGGACCTCAACAAGGCCTGCCCGAAGGATTGCTATCCCCTCCCGTGGATAGATCAGCTGGTGGATTCCACTACTAGGTACGAGCTCATCTGCATGATGGACGCGTACCAAGGGTATCACCAAATACCGCTCGCACGGGAAGATCAAGATAAAGTGAGCTTCGTCACTGCAGATGAGACCTTTTGCTACACCGTTATGCCCTTTGGGCTCAAGAACGCCGACGCCACATACCAAAGATTGATGGACAAGGTATTCAAAGATCAGCTTGGGTGCAATGTAGAAGTTTATGTGGACGATATCCTCATCAAGTCCCTCCAGGCCGATCAACTAACAGCAGATATCACCGAAACCTTCAGTACCCTGAGACGGTATGGATTAAAACTAAACCCCAATAAATGCCTATTCAAGAGCGGAAGCTTTCTGGGGTACGTGGTGACCGAACGGGGGATAGAAGCTAACCCAGCCAAAGTCCGAGCTGTGCAAGATATGGCTTCTCCCCGTAGCCTTAAAGATGTCTAGCGCCTGGTGGGTCGTATCACGGCTCTATCTCGATTCATATCTCACTCCGCCGGCAAAAGTTTACCTTTCTTCAAGATCTTGAGGAAGGCAACTCGATTCTCGTGGGATGTGAAGTGTGAACAAGCTTTCACCGAGCTAAAGCAGTACTTGGCCGACCTTCCCGTATTAGCCAAGCCAGACCCACACGAGCCCTTATGGGTATACCTTTCCGCCTCCGAAGAGGCCTTAGGCTCCGTCTTAATCAAGGAAGAGGCTCAAGTACAGCGCCCGATCTACTTCGCTAGCCACTTGTTAAAGGATGCGAAGACTCGTTACACCTCGTTGGAGAAGTTAGCCCTAGCTCTCACGCTAATGGCCCGAAAACTCCGCCCGTACTTCTTAGCACACCCCATCACCGTGCTAACCAATAGTAATCTGGGACGAGTCTTACTCAATCTTGACGCCTCAGGACGCCTCATCAAATGGACCACCGAACTGAGTGAATACGATATCCAATATCAACCGAGGACCGCTATTAAAGCCCAGGCGCTGGCCGACTTCCTCAAAGAAGTGGTAAGTGGAGAATCTACAGAAACTTGGAAAATATATGTAGACGGATCGGCCACCAAGAACGACAGCGGAGTGGGAGTAGTTCTGTGCTCCCCTCAGGGAGAGACCCTGCAGTTGGCCGTTAGATTACAATTCCAGGCTACCAACAATGAAGCTGAATATGAAGCCCTCCTCACCGGCTTACAAGCAGCTCGGCACGTAGGAGCTACGAAAGTAATAGTGCACTCTGACTCCCAGCTAGTGGATCAGCAGGTCAAGGGGGCCTTCGAGATACATAATAACCGATTGAAGCGATACGCCGAAGCTGTGGAAAGTTTAAAGAAACAATTCCAAGAAGTCATTCTCCACAAGATACCCCGAGCGGACAACTATAAGGCAGACGAGCTGGCTAGATTAGCTAGCGCCTTGACCACTGGAGGAAATCCTGACCTCATAAGGCAGGAGCAAACAATAGCCCAGATTGACCAGCCCCCATCAAGCTCCCGATTTGAGGATTGTCAGACGCCCATCATTTCTTTCCTCACGCAAGGTACCTTGCCTGAAGATCCGGGACAGGCACGGATCCTGAGGAAAAGGGCTACCAGATTCACTATGATCGGAGACACGTTATTCAAACGAGCCTTCTCCCGACCTCTGCTCAAGTGCCTGACCCTTGAAGAGGCCAATTATGTTATGCAAGAGATACACCACGGCTGCTGCGGTAATCATGGAGGAGAAAGGGCTCTAACTCGCAAAGTTCTCCTCGCTGGTTATTTCTGGCCTACCATGCAAGCCGACGTGCAAAAGCTAGTTCGCACCTGCAAAAGCTGTCAAAAGCACCAAGTCCTGACTAGACAGCCCGCCGAACTCTTGAAAACCTCTTCTGTATCATGTCCCTTTGATCAGTGGAGCATGGACATAGTAGGACCTTTTCCCATGGGACCAGGGCAGAAGAAATTCCTGTTGGTATCCGTTGATTACTTCTCCAAGTGGGTGGAGGCCGAACCCTTGGCACGTATCACAGAGAAGAACGTACTTAAATTCCTCTGGCAAAACATCGTCTGCCGGTTTGGCATTCCTAGAAAGTTAGTCTCTGACAATGGAAGACAGTTCCAAGGACAGAAAGTCAAGGAATGGTGTGAAAATCTGCAGATACAGCAAGCCTTCACCTCGATATACTATCCACAGAGCAATGGACAAACCGAAGCTATCAATCGAGAGCTTATTAAAGGGCTGAAAATAAAGCTAGACCATGCGGGAGGCTCATGGGTGGACGAACTCTCGGACATCTTGTGGGCCTACATCTTGTGACAACTCCTAAAGACAGCATAGGGATGACACCATTTCACCTGGTGTATGGAGAGGAAGCCGTAGTGCCAGTAGAAAATAAGATGTCATTCGATACGGATTACCGCTTACGACGACCTAGAGAAAAATGCTACCTGATGAGCTATGGAGCTCGACCTCATCACAGAGACTACAGAAATAACCGGCGCACGTCTAACTGCCTATCGACGACGCATGGAGCACATGTACAACCGACGTGTTCGACTCCGTTCCTTCGCTATTGGAGATTCTCGTCTGGAAGCGGAGGACACCTATGGAAGGATTGGGGAAGCTCGAACCCAAGTGGGAAGGACCTTACCAGGTTACAGGCCGACTCAACGGAGGGTCCTACTACTTAGCCGACCTCCAGCATAAGACATTACCAAGGCCTTGGCATGCCACCCATCTGAGGCCTTATTATGACTGACAGAACAGTATCTGTTCCTATCTGTTCCCTTCCACTTTACCAACCTTTTATATGCATTTCTAAGCACTAATAATAATAAACGCCGGCAGGGGCCTTTCAATTCCCATAGGTTGTCTTCGAGCTCCACACTCAACTCCATCATCAATGGAGGTTCCGCACTCAATGGAGGTAAGGGATCTACTCCCGCCGCCGCAGCCGGGCCACGGACTAATCCGAGCTCCATGCTCAACTCCATCCTGAGATTCCGCACTCAATGGAGGTAAGGGATCTACTCCCGCCGCCGCAGCCGGGCCACGGGCTAATCCGAGCTCCAAGCTCAACTCCATCATGAGATTCCGCACTCAATGGAGGTAAGGGATCTACTCCCGCCGCCGCAGCCGGGCCACGGGCTAATCCGAGCTCCAAGCTCAACTCCATCATGAGATTCCGCACTCAATGGAGGTAAGGGATCTACTCCCGCCGCCGCAGCCGGGCCACGGGCTAATCCGAGCTCCAAGCTCAACTCCATCATGAGATTCCGCACTCAATGGAGGTAAGGGATCTACTCCCGCCGCCGCAGCCGGGCCACGGGCTAATCCGAGCTCCAAGCTCAACTCCATCATGAGATTCCGCACTCAATGGAGGTAAGGGATCTACTCCCGCCGCCGCAGCCGGGCCACGGGCTAATCCGAGCTCCAAGCTCAACTCCATCATGAGATTCCGCACTCAATGGAGGTAAGGGATCTACTCCCGCCGCCGCAGCCGGGCCACGGGCTAATCCGAGCTCCAAGCTCAACTCCATCATGAGATTCCGCACTCAATGGAGGTAAGGGATCTACTCCCGCCGCCGCAGCCGGGCCACGGGCTAATCCGAGCTCCAAGCTCAACTCCATCATGAGATTCCGCACTCAATGGAGGTAAGGGATCTACTCCCGCCGCCGCAGCCGGGCCACGGGCTAATCCAAGCTCCAAACTCAACTCCATCATGAGATTCCGCACTCAATGGAGGTAAGGGGTCTACTCCCGCCGCCGCAGCCGGGCCACGGGCTAATCCGAGCTCCAAGCTCGACTCCATCAGGAGGTTCCGCACTCAATGGAGGTAGAGGGTCTATTCCCTCCACCGCAGATGGGCCGCAGGCTCATCCTAGCTCAATCACTAAAAACCCCATTCTGCGGGAAATCATTACGAAGCCTAGAATAACAGCAAATATCGGGCCAAGAACGATAAGTATCATACAGACACCGGCAAACCAGACAAGTTAAGAAACGGACACCTCCTCCTTTCAGGACGTCGAGCCCTGTCTAAAACCCGACGGGGACACCAAAGCCGGATTCACGGCTATCATCTCAGACTCCAGCTCTCTCCAGTGCCTGTAGACACTCCACACATTTTTTCTCCAAACGCTCTGCCTCCCGCATCGCGGTCAATAATCTTCGTTGAAGCCCAGTGGGGCTTGGTCAGAACCTCCCTCGAGATCCTGACTGCACTTACGCGCCCCTTCAAGAACAGTAATCAACTCCTCTTTATAGACGAAGGTAACCCTGAAGAGTGGTACCCCTTTCCCTCGGGATCCTTTGGGCGACACCCTCGTATAAAGAAGCACGCAGATTCCACTGGTCCGCCTTCGATCTAGTTTCCTCTCCCTAGACCTTGAGCCATTGGAGACGTTCCTCAAAGGGGATGTTCATGGCGAGACCTCAAAGGGAAGGTGAAGTGTAGAAGGTTTCTCTCTAATATATACGGTCGAAGAGAGAGAGACGGTGGCATCTCAGGCCATCACGAGCTTGCTAGACACAGGAAAAAGGAAAAGGATAGATCACCACGCGGCACACCCCGGGCACCTCGCATCAAGGACGGAGATTCACGGGACACATGATAACAATAGCATTAGTCCAAAAAAGGAAAGGAAGGACCGGTACCCCGAAAGACCCAAAATACCTCCAACAGTTAAAAGATAATTAGCAACGACATTGGTAGGAGGGCGGGTCAGGCCAGCCACCCCACTAGACTCACAAAAATGATAAACAGAATAGCTACAAAGCACCAGTGCCCGACCCATGATCTCCAGACGTTTGAGGAGGATCAACTAAAGTCCCCGGCGCCTCCAAAGCTGTAGCTGAAGCCGCCTTTGCAGAAACAGGGAAATCTTGTCGATCTGCCTCAGGCAGGGCATTCTAGGCCGCCTTCAGGTCTAGGAAACTCAGATCGGCATCACGAGCAATAACGCCCGACCTCAGGAATTGTAGAATAGCACCGTCAAAGTCATATTCCATCATCTTACTAGCCTTTGAAGCGAGCAGATGGTAAAAGGCCGGGGAAGAAAGGAAGGCCTGATGGCGCTTAGCGAATCGAACCTCCTCCTTAGTTTGTATCTCCTCCACTTCTAGTTGAGCTGCGTTGAGTTCTGAAACCAACTGGTCCCCCTTCGCCCGAGCTTCGATCAGAAGTTCCCGCTCCTTAGCCAAGTCGGCCTCCAGCTGCTGAACCTTTTGGTTGACCTGGACTAGCTCCGCCTCGCACTTGCCCTTCAGATATTCTACCTCCTGGCAGGACTCCCGCAACTGCCTCCGGGCATGGTGAAGCTCCTGAACCTCCAACTGTAGCTTCTCGACCTCCTCCTCTGCTTTGGATCGAGCCTCTTTAGCCAGCACGACCTCGGCACGAGCCAGGTCTGCATCGCGTAAAACCTCGGAAAGATTGGGGGGTACAGAAGGGCGATCCTCCAATTTCGCTCGTAAACGAGTTATTTCTGCATCCATTCGAACAACGCGTTTTTTCGACCTCATCACCTGGCGGTGGAGAGCCTTCTGTTCCATCCCAAACTGAAGAAAAGGAACAGTTGAAGAAGACAAGAAGCAATCGGACAATAACAGAACGGCGGAAAAAGATACCTTGATGAAAGATTCGTAGAGATAATCGCTCAATTCCACCACCCCAAGATGAGGAAGAAGGCGTTGATGAGCCTCCAAGCGATCCGCGGCCGCTTCACAAACCGGACGAGAAAATAAACTCCCCAGATCAATCGGCATATTCGAAGCCAAGATGGGGTGCGGCACATACGGCTCTACCAGGCCTAGCTAGGCAGCCTCGTCCCCCGACCCCTGAACAGGATCCGCCTGATCCTTAGTCATAAGTTCCGCTAGGGGTCGAGATGAATTGGGCGGATCGGAGCCAATGGGCCCAATGATAGCCGAACACCGACGCTTAGTCGTAAATTCCGCATCAACAGCCCCGGCAGAAGGAAGGATGATCCTTCTGCAGATGGATGATCCTTCTGCTTCTTCTGCCGACCTGTACCGACGATTTAGGTCGGGAAGAAGTCGGGAGAGCCGCCACCTTGGTGTGCTTAGGGTCAACTTGCGACGTCCCAGCTCCCTTAGATAGGGAAGCTACCCTCAGCAGGCCGACCTATCTCAGATACCCTCGAGGAAGGCAAGGCCCCAGGGTCTTCGGTAGGATCTCCCAACACCCACAAGCTCTCCAGACGGGTTAGATCCCACTTGAGAACTTTGTTCATAGATGCGTTGAGCATGATGCGACCTGCAGGAAAAACAGAAATTAATGAGCCACCACGAAATAAATTACGCAAAATAAATTCTTACTCAAACGATCCCCCAGCTGAATCTGAATAGGGCTAAGCCCGACTCGATATAACAAAGCCTCGTTCATCGCCAGGTCGTTAATGTTAGGATCGGTTGAATAGCTAGAGGGGGGGTGAATAGCGTTTCTTGATTTTTCTTGATCTTTCTCTGCACAGAGATTAGCGGAAGCACAAATAAAAAGAGAAAGACAGAGATCAACGCTAACCCGGTTCGTTTTACTTGGTATCCACCTCCGCAGAGGTGACTAATCCAAGGATCCACACGCACGCACACACCCGATGCACTATGAATCTTCTCCTTCTCGAAAACTCGAAGGCGGAGAAACCTTTACACCTTTTAGATCTCCTCAAAAATGATATGAAGTATTGTCTAGGAGGAGAGGAATAAAGCAGAGATCTGAGCACAAAAACGCTCACAAAAGAAGCACAAAAGAATGAAAGAATGAAGAGATTGATGAGTTGTTCTCGTGCAGGCTTCTTTTATAATCTCTGCAACATCAGTCGACTGCTGGCAGGGCCAGTCGACTGATGCCTTCAATCGGCAACAAAATCTTGCATTAAATGCCATTAAATGCTTGCCAATTCTCTGCAACGTTCAAATCACAGTCGACTGTTCCAAGACAAGTCGACTGGCAACAGTCGACTAACCATAGGAACAGTCGACTCCCCAGTCGACTACTGTCTTCCTCTGGCTCGACTGATCTTTCTGTGTGCGTCTGATTTATGAGCAGTCGACTGCTGGCAGGGCCAGTCGACTGGTGAAGCTGAAAAATCACATTTCAGCTTCTCTTGACCTAGACCTCGGCCTTCAAACACCTCCCATAGCCTCATGCCTCCCTGCACTAGCCTGAGATGCTTCCATCAGCTTCGTCATGTCAAGTCCTTGCCAAGACCACCCTTGGACTTCTCCTTGCCAAGACTACCCACTTGGACTTTTGCTTGCCAAGACTTCCCACTTGGACTTTTGCTTGCCAAGACTACCCACTTGGACTTTTGCTTGCCAAGACTACCCACTTGGACTTTTGCTTGCCAAGACTACGCTTGGACTTTCCTGCAAACTTGCATCACACATGTTAGATCAATAAGAATTGCCTAACTTTAAATATGGTTTAGCCAAACATTGAAACTCAATGCACTTGGGGCAACTATTGCACCAACAGTTAACATTGAAATCTAGACCCGCCAAACGGGAAGAAGCTTCCAAGAAAATAGGAGAACGACGCATCTGACCTAAAGAAGGAACCACTGGCAGGTCGGTAGACCAAAAGGGAACCAAGAATAAGGACGCGGGGGCTTAAGAAAAATGAAGCAACCCTTCCAACCCTTATGGGAGGTCGGATACTTGCTTAGGAAACTGAGCCCATGCCGGGCTGAGAAGTAGAAGACCCCGCATTCAAACCGGCGTAAAGCATACAGACTATTGAACAAAACGGGAGTTAAGGCGATTTGATACAGTCGACAGATGATAACCGTACCGCAGATCAGGCGATACGAATTGGGCGCAAGCTGGGAAAGATTAAGGCGGTAGTACCTAGCTAACTCCAAGAAAAATGAAGGAATAGGAAACCTAAGACCACTGGTCATCTGGTCATAAAAAATAGTTATATAACCAGCAGGAGGGTCGGCCCGGCCTCTGATCAGGAAGAGGCACGCGAATCTCATGATCCAAAGGAATCTCGAACTGATTTCGAAACAAATCTACTGCAGTCAGAGTCATAGACGCTATGGTAAGTATTAAACCAGGGAACCGGGGGCGCCATAGGGGCGAAGACTAGAAAAAAAATATAACGTACACACAAGGAGGCTCCAATGAAAACGGCGGAACAAAGAAAAAGTTGATGAAGAGGCGGCCGAGAGAAACCTAAGAACAAGCGAAGCAACCAGTATACATATATAAGGAAACGGTAAGCCTTCTCCCAGCGAAATATTCAAAACCTTATAAGAAATAGTCCGGCGTATCCTTTTCTGCCGCAAAAATAGGAGAACTCTCTCCTAAATTTCGGCCGTAGAAAGTTTCAAGCCAAGGAAGGCTCATAAACAAAGGGAAAATTGAGAATTCGTCCTTCAAAGGGCATAAACAGATCGGCACACCCCTAGGCAATCAACCAGACTAGCAATTACGCGATAGGGCTCCAGTCAAACCTGCGCAAAATGCAACGATGATATCTGAAGCCTAACCACAAACAAAATTAATGGGCCACTCGGGAGAAACGGATCAGGCAATAACAATTAAATCCAACATAACTCCACTGAATCAGACACCACTATCCTGATCAAACCCAACCAGGAAACAAGACCTACGCCAGACAAAGGCAGAACTATAAATGGCGCTAACCTGAAAACCTAGATGAGTAAACAAATGCAATAAAGGAACAGTTTACAAAATCAACTTCTTCCCCTCACCGGGGAATAGAAAACATCTATAAGTTCACACAAACCTCCTCAGAAATAACAAGTTCAAACAAATAATTCAAAGCAACAAGAAAGCTGGCTGCCCATCAGCATCCCGGTTTCTCGGAGTCCGGCAGCTCATCCCATACCCGCTGGGGATTCAAGAATTTCAGGTCGGAGCCCCTAGGCACTACCCCTGACTGAAGGAACTGCTTGACAACTCCTGAAATCCATGCATCAGCATGTTCCCCGTCTTGGTGCCAAGCAGCGTGAGGAACTCCTGGGACTGTCAGATAGGCAGCCTGCCTCTCCTGCCAGCGAGCCTCCTCGCCCTCCTTCAGCTTCACCATTTCTTCCTGGAGGCCGGCGATCCGCTGCTCATGCTGGACCACAGTCACCTGCAGGGCCTCCTTCTGTTGAGCACTGTCCAACAACTCTGTCTGAAGCCCCTCCTGTTGAAGAAGCCGGGCCTGCAGGTCAGCCTCCAGCATGTTCATCTCTTCCCACAGTTGGCTGACCTCCTGGCGAGCCTCAAGCAGATCCCCCTGGCAAGCCTTCCAGGAAGCCTGAGCAGTCTGCGTCTCTTGCTCCAGCTGCTTGAGACGCAGAACATGGCGCTCCACCTCTGTATCAGATCGAGCCAGCTCCGCAGAAGCCTTCACAAGAGCAGCTCGGGCCTGCTCAGCCTCAGAAATAGCAGCCTCGGCTCGTGCTTGGGCCTGGGCCAGCTCAGCCTTCAGAGGAGGATCCTGCAGATGCCTCCGAAGGTCGGCCACCTGCAGATGCAGCTGCTGATTGGTGGCCTCCAAGCGCAGAACCCGACGGTCCAGCTCTTGGTACTCCATCAGCGCCTTAAAGAAAACACACACTCAGAAGGGTCCTACACCATGAATCAATTAACAGAGGCCAGAAAAAGAAAGCCTGACATACCTTGGTCATGGAACCTAGGATCCGCTGACACAGCAACGTATTAGACAAACAAGGAAGAGTTAACTCATGCTGCCGATATCCCTCCAGCAAGGGGGAGGCCACCTCTTCTCGGTCAGAGGGAGGAGCTGAAGGAGACACATCAGAGACGCAGGATGGGCGAGTGTCCCTAGAAGGCTTCCTCAGGGGCGGACACGTCGGAGGATATGGCTAGAGACTTCCCCTTGTCTTGGCGCTGCTTGGTACGGAGCTCAGAAGGAGGAGACGGTAAAGGGGAGACAGCTAAAGGTAACAATTGGGCAAGGGGAACCTGATCTTCGGGGGAGCCAGCCGCAGGGACCTCCAAGACAACAGCAGTGGCCTCCCCTGAAACCCCAGGCAGTTGCTCTCCCTCCTCCAAACTCTCCGGCATGAAGGGAAGCCCCTCCGACCCCTGAAGAAGGTCCCTCGGCTAGGGGCAGTGCCGCGGCAGGCTCAGGGGAAGAATCCAAATTCACCACGGTATTGGTAAATTCACCCTCCACTGGCACCAAGGTGGCGTAGACTTGCACCTCCCCCTCAGGAATAGGAGGTAAAACAACTTCCCCCTCAGCAGGAACAGCTGCAAGAGCCTGCTGATCACTAGTAGTAGCGGCAGCTGCACCCTCTAGGTCCGAGGAGATAGAACCCTCCACCTCAGGGGTGGCTGTGGAAGACCCGGCAGCCTCGTCGGCCACCCACCACCTGTCAGTAGTAGTGAGGTCCCACTTCAAGGTCTTCTTCACAGCAGCATCCATCAGAACGTCACCTAAAAACCAAGGAAAAAGAAAGAATTATTCAGTACAACAAATAACATAAAGCGATAAGGAAACTTACTTAAAGAGGCATCCAAGGGAATGTTGTTAGGACTGAGGCCAGCCCTGTACAGCAAAGCTTCATTGGAGATTAGGGAATTAACGTTAAAGCAAAGCCCCTCTAAGGTCGTGGACGCTGTTTGGAAAACAGGGCATGACTGATACATGCCTAAGCTAGGGGAAGGAAGAGGCTCAGAGCGCCAGAAGGCCGGCCAGGTATACGGGGAAGGAGGTCGAAGGAAGAAATACTTCTCCTTCCAACCCTTACGGGAGGTAGGAGACTCACCGAAGACATGAAACCCAGGTCGGGAGGAGAAATAGATCTCACCCTTCCCCTCTTCTTAACACAAAAGAAGTAGTGGAAGGTAGGGGATCCACGGGGATCTGATAGATGTGAAAAATGATGGAAGCGCAGCAAGCCAACATGATAGAGTTAGGGCCGAGCTGAGAAAGGGAGATTCGGAAATAAGAAGATAAGGCTTGAAGGAAAGGAGGCAGGGGAAAGCGGAGGCCTCCCTCCACCTGACCTAGGAAAAAGGTCACATAACCGGGAGGTGGGGAAGGAGGTCGCTGAGAGGAGGTAGGAACTATGATATCGTGGTCAGCGGAATCCCGTATTGGGCACGGAGCATGATTGCGTCGTCGGGGGTAAACTTGGATGGTTTGCAGCGCACAAACCACGGAGGCGGAGCGGCCATCGGAATCAACGCTAAGAGAAAAATGACGGAAACCCCAGAAGGAAAACCAAGTATGGGCAGAAGAAGAAGCAAAGGAAACCCTAACCCAGACAAGAAGACGACCGGGAAAGGCAAGAAAGGCCAAGAAGTGACACGAAAGAGCCGTCGGAGGACGGAAAGACGAGCCTATTCGAAGAATCGGGAGCAAAAACACGAAGACAAAGGCAAGGAGAAACGCGGTAGATGGAATGGGGAGTGCAGGAGGAGACTTACTGAGGAGGCGGAGTTCGCAAAGGAGATCGAGGCGAAGAGCACCGAAGAAGGCGGAAAGGAGACGCGAAAGGAGGAAGAAGCGCGGGAGTTAGGGTTAGCGAAGGAGAAAAACAGAAGGGAAGAAGGGGTTAAGGCAAAACGGTCGGCGGATCAAGACTGTTGGAAAGACCAACGCATTGATCTGACAAACAAAAACCACCACATCTCAACAGTGTCAAGCCCAAATCAACAATCAAGACGAGCCGATCAACCGCAAAATTACCCCACGTAGCCTCATTAAAGGGGAGAACGCGGAGCCCGAATTCGAGTCTAACCCAAACTCTGAGACAAGCATAAGAGGCTCCGCGCCGCTTTAAGACAAGAAAGTAGGCCGGACCCGAAGTCAAGCAAGCAAACAACCAAACTAACGCCACTATGCAAAAGATAAGTGAGACAGGACCAGCTCGGCTAGCCCGAAGAACACCCCGAGTGTGTAATAAAACCGAAAAACCACAAGCCCAAGCTTAGAGGCCGAAGTCGTAGGTAGGCAGGTACAAGGAGAATCTATGGCTCCCAAAGTAAAACCTCCCAGCTAAGTAATGATATGAAACAAAAACCACGAACCATAAAGTGACAGGGACACCGAAAAACGGTTAACCAAAGATCGCCATAGGACGGATACAAAATGCAACGACAAAATTTAAGAAGGTAAGTAAGCATCTCAGTCAGGGTTACAATGCAAAGAAACAAGCATTTCTCCCTATTTTTGGATTTTAATTAGATTTAAAAATTCTAATGAAAGTACTTTAGTTAAACAATAGAAGAGAGTTTGATAAAATAAAATAGATAAAAAGGTTGGTCTCGCGAAGACGAATCCAACGAGACCAAGTTTGACCAAATCGGAGGACGTTTGAGGGCTGAACCAGGCAAACCAAGATTGAACCGAGGTTCGCTACAGTAACCGGTTCAAGAATTTAATTTTAACCCGGTTTAATCAAACCCTGTTCATCGGTTTGATTTTCCAGCCCTCCGCGCCGCGCGCTCCGGCTTCCTCGCAACACCGCGTCCGACAGCGAGAAAAGGTCGGCGGCCGCAGCTATAAGATTACCCTTCTCCCGCCGCCGCCTCCGCCCTAAAAGCCCTATATGACCCTTAGCCCATTCCCCTGCTTCGCAGCGCCATCCCCAACACGAAAAGAACCCCAAGTCGTTCCACGTGGAGGAGACGCCGGACGCCGCCGAACCGAGATCCCTAGCCGAGCCCCTCCGCCGCCGACAGTCGCCGACGCCGCTGGGCCCTCTGCCCTTCGCTGCCGCCACGTGAGAAGGCGCCGTCGCTCCCCTGCGTCTGCCGACGCCAGCACCGCTCGACCGCCGATTGCCGCCGCACGCCACACGTCACAGAGCGACGCCCCCGCTGCTCCCGTCTGCCTGTCCACGCGGGGAAGAAGACGCAACAGCAGAGTATTAGATTATTAATCTTACATATTACTGGATTAATTAACACTAAGGTCACGTGAAGAAGACGCTAGAGTACCTCGGAGAAGGTCTCCGATTTCACCAACCTTAGCATTAAGAACCCAGTAAGCGGACAAGGTAAGTACATCTCTCACCTGCAGTATGAGTAGTTCCGTTGTTTTCTGTGTTTTTCCATAAACATGATTTTGTTAAAGCATATGCATGATTTTGTTAAAGCATATGGTAGAATTGCATGGTATAAGAAGTAAGTATTGTAAACATCTCTCACCTGCAGTATGAGTTGTTTCGTTACTTTCGTTATTGTTTCCATGATGTGATTTGATAGAGCTGCATAAAGTTATGACATCATTTTAAGTTAAAGCATGTGTAAATTGTTTCTTTCCAAATTGCATGATATAAGAAGTATAAGAAAAGTATTTTACTTTATTTTGATGTTGACAAGTACCGGACCGTGAGGTGTCCAAGGGATGGGCTCTATCCTTAGGCCGCGAGGTGCCTAGTACGCTCTAATCGGCTTCGGTGGCTAGCTACTCCGACCGGTTAGGGATGCGCGCATTGGTACTTTGTCAGGGCCCAAAGGATGGATGTTTAGTATGTTTACTTATTATGAAATAGTATATTTTGAAAACCCCCTCACATGTTTAGATACGAACATTCATGTTTGCATTATTACGAAGTTTTCTATGGTTTTTGTGAGTTAGATGATGTACTTACTAAGCGTTGCTTATAGTTTGCATTTCCTCATATTGCAGATAAATGAAAGGAAAAGTTATAGGAAAGAAGAGGCAGCTGGAGAAGTGTTTGATGTGTGGTGTCAGCGGAACCGCGGAATAAGATCAAGAATTATATAATTTGTTTATTTTATGTCTAAGAAAATTTATTTTTATTTCTTTTGCTTCCGCATGCTAAACAGAAATATTTAAGAAAATAAGTATATTTAAGTTATTTTATTTAATGAGTAAAAGGGGGGCGTTACAGGAAAGTTTCGACTAGCTGGGACTGTAAAGCCTGCACTTGGCCCTGCGCGTCCTCCAAACCCTGATGAAGCTCCCCTTTGTGCTGGTAAGCTAGCGCAAGGTCCAGCTCCAGCTTGGACTGACCCTTTCGAAGTAACCAGATGTCGTGCCGAGCCTTTCCCACCTGGATCTCGGCTTTATGAGCAGCAGCCTGGCTCTCCTCCAGTGCCTGCTCCAATTCGCGAAGGCGGGAAGTCCTAAGCTCGGCGTCCACCCTCAGGCGCTCCACCTCCTGCCTCAGCTCCACAACCTCAGTACAGGTTGCCTCCCCTGCAGCCCGACCCTCAAGCTGCCCTTGCAGCTCAGCCACTTGGGCCTCCAAACGCTGATTGGCGGACTCAAGGGGAGGCACCATACGATGAAGCTCCTGGCACTGCCCCACCACCTGAGCATAGACACGCATAAACAAACCTTGAACAGGAATGACTAAAAGATGAAGATAAATACCTTGCCCCGAGAATCGTGGAGGCGGACGAAGAGAGCCTCCGTCTCCGAAGTAGGCAGTACTTCTTGCGGGCGCTGCGAGGAAGCCACCTCAGCAGTAGAAGCCTCCCCCACACGCATGGGTAAGGGAGACCGAGGAGGCCGGACCACCTGAGACTTCTTCCTCTGAGGAGCAGCAGTAGCCTCGTCCAAAGCAGTAGAAGGGAGGGGGGCTTTCCTCTTAGCAGGACGTCGCTTGGCGCCCGACGTAGTAGAGGCTGACCTCAGAGGGGAGGCCGCCAAAGGTTCGACACCAGGAGAAAGAGCCTGTCCCTCCACCTCCACCTCGGGGGTATCAATAATTATCGTCTCCAGTCCTCTGGGGATAGCAGGTGCCTTACCCCTCTCCCGGAGCTTCCTCCGGGCACGAGTCTCTCGAACAGTGGCAGGGCTGGGATCCCTGCGCACTGGTGCCAAGGCCGCCAACTCCTCCTCCGAAGGAGATTCCAAAAGCACCATCTGTTCCGCAATACCAAAGTGAGCATACACCCGAGCTAGATCAGCAAGGGAGGTTGGAGAACAGACCTCCTCCTCGGTGGCAGCCCCAACCAAGGACTTAGGCACCTCGGCAACTGCGGAGGCATCCGCTAAAGCTCCCCCAGCCACGGAACCCGAGGGTTCATCCAACCCAGCAGAAGTCCCTTGACCAGGGACAGTCGTCGGGAAACCCTCCACCTCGGCAGAGACCCACCAACTACCAGTCTTGGCCGAGTCCCACGTCAGGGTCCTCTTCACAGAGGCATCCACCAGCGCCCCATCTGCAACCAGAAAAGAAAAAAAAGGAGAAAATTAATCAGCTCAGATAGGAACCATACTAAAAACAAAAAACTTACATAGCGAAGTAGTCAGAGCGGCGCAGACGGGACTCAGGCCCGCTCTGTAGAGAAGAGTCTCGTTGGACACCAGCTTGTTGGCATCAAATAGAAGAGGTGACAAAATAGATTTAGTATTCACAAAAGCCGGAGTGGACTGATAAGGGCCCAGAGGAGGAGGAGAAGGCAGAGCGGGCGCCCAAGACGTGGGCCAAGTATAGGGAACGGGAGGCTGGACATAAAAGAATTTGTGCTTCCAACCCTTCTGAGACTCGGCACACCCCTCTAGGAACTTGGTGCCCGACCTCGCTGAGAAATAGACCACTCCATCACCCCCTTTCTTAGGATGAAGGAATTGATGAAGGGTCCGAGAGTCAAAAGGAATTTTATAAAAACAAAATATCATAGCGGTACCACACAGCAGCGATAGGAATTAGGCGTTAATTGAGATAGAGAAAGGCCGAAATAAGCAGCCAAAGCCTGGAAGAGACGGGGAATAGGAAATCGCAAACTTACCTCCAGTTGTCCCTGGAAGAAGGTGACAAAGCCAGGAGGAGGCGCGTGCGGACGTTGATGGGGAGAGGGCATGAGCAGCTTATAATCACGCGGGATACCGTAGCGGTCCCGGAGAAACTGTTCATCGTCCCCCGCAGATAGAGAAGAAACGGTGGTCTCGTACCAAGAGGTCGGAGTACCCATTGAACCTAAGCCCCGAAAAAACGCTAGAACGACCGGCTAAAGGAGCAACCCAGAAGAAGGCGGAGACGAGAAAAGGAGGAGATAGAACCCTAGGGTTCGACAACAAAGCAACCGAGCCGGAACGCTGGAACCAGACAAAGTCAAAAACACGAAGAACTCAAAGGAGAGACTTACGGGGAGAAGCAGACATGATTGAAGACGAGAGCGCGAGAAAAAAGGAGGCGTGAGCGAGACGGGCGAGAAAACGAAGCACGAGAAGGCGCGGGAGCTAGGGTTCAGAGCGTTAAGCAAGAAAGACGAGGAGGCACCGAGGGTTTAAGGCGAACGGTCGAGCAATCGGGGCCGTTGAAAAATAAACTAAATCGAGTGGCGAATCGTGAGGCGGTCAATCAAACCCTACAAACATCAAGATCTATGGGGGCAACTAAACGAACCAAAAAGCTAGCAAGTAGTTGTGACAGCCAACCGGAAAAAAAACTCAAGTTCAGTCAGTCGAACTACGTCTCCTTCGACTAAACTAGGTGGGAGGCTTGTGATCCGGATGGAATGACATGGAGAAATACATAGGGAAGGTGGGTCCCCCAAGGAGACACGTGGCGAGGACGTGGCGGTCCGATAAGAGGGCCCGAGCGCCAGACAAGCCCCTCCCCGACGTCGCCCAGGAAATTCCTTCGCACTCACCCGAAACACCCAATCCCTTCTCCTCAAAACCCCTCGCACCTGAATAACTACTAACTGCCTACCTCGCTAGAGGACCGGTACACCATCCATCAGCCCAACTAGGCCCATTGCGGCTCATAATCGCATTCCACGCAAGGACCTGAGCTCCTCACAACAAGCTTGCAAGTCACCCGCAGACAAACTAATAGTCAGCGTAAGTAACCCTCCTGAGCTGCAATACCCCGAACAGGATCCTGTTTCACTAGGCCCACGGCTACCCAAACAAAGGACGCGTCATCTCGACCTCATTACCAGACAAGACCACCCCGCTATTCCTATTTTTCAAGATCAACAATACGTAAAACTCCCGGGTCTACCTAACATTTAGGTCGGACCAAGGATAAATACCCTGACTCAGCTAGCTTCGACCTCAAGGTCATATGTCGATCTCATGACCAGATCGCCGCACCATGTGCTGATCTCATGACCAGATCGCCGCATCGCATCTCATGACCAGATCGCCGCATCGCATGCCGATCTCATCACCAGATCGCCGCATCACATGTCGATCTCATGACCCGATCGTGCATCACATGCCGATCTCATGACCAGATCGCCACATCAAATGCCGACCTCCCGATCTGATCATCACGGCCTATTCCGCATCGCAGGCCACCTACAGAAATCACAAGGAAGACCAACAGCATGGCTCATCCATACGGTGGAGAACCCTCTGTAGCCATGCATCTCAACCGTACATATCGGCCACTCCCGAAGCAGAGATGATACCAACGGACTGATGTCACAATCTTTTCTATCAAACTTATCCACAGGAAGCGGCCCTCACACCCAGTCTCAACACTGGGTCCAACGCCATCACAGCCGCACAAAGGAGATCAGATAAGCATAAGAGCCGTCCGATTGGTGGAACCTATCACGTGTTAAACACGGAAAGACCGCTTCCTCCTCCAATCGCAGACATCGGGATCCGAAGGCATCGCTCCCCCTACCCTATATAAACTCATCAGGTACGACATCAAGGGGATTCCACTTTTTTCCGAAATTGCATCTACGTGTTCTTTCCCGCCTGACTTGAGCGTCGGAGTGGTCACGCCGGAATCTTCCGGCGCCCCGCTAATCCGTGCGTTCAGTTCCTCTCCTTTCAGGTTTCTGCTCCTCGCAGGGGAGAAAATCAAGTGACGCGGCATCCCCCGTCCGGTGATTCAGCTGTCGTCGGTAAGGAACCGGAACAATATTGCCTAGTGTTTTTAAACATATTTTTTATTTAACTAGATTAATCTTAATTGAAATGGTTAAAATCAAAAATCAAAAATCGAAAATAAAAAAGACGCTGTTTTGATTTTTGCCCTTTGGTTTTTTTAAATTTTGTTTATGTATTTATAACCAACATGGCAATTGATTACATCACATCATATTGTTGATGTTTGACATTGTTTAGTGTTTTAAAACATATTTTTGTTAATTATTTAACTAGCTTCTTAATTCGAAATGGTTACAATTGAAAATGGAGCTAGGTAT
>NW_027430353.1:0-4980 GCF_044706935.1 Curcuma longa | reverse complement strand
GCCACTAAAATAGATTTCCCGGCGGTTGTTTTTGCGGCGGTTCGAAATATTTCCCGGCGGTTGTTTTTGCGGCGGTTCGAAATATTTCCCGGCGGTTTGCTAAAACTGCCACGAAATGGTTTCCCGGCGGTTTGCTAAAACTGCCGCGAAAAGGTTTCCCGGCGGTTTGCTAAAACTGCCGCAAAATGGTTTCCCGGCGGTTTACTAAAACTGCCGCAAAATAATTTCCCGACAGTTTAAGCTTTGAGTGTGCAATTACAGATTTTTCAGCCCGCGATAGTTTTTATAAATAAATACAAAAATTAAACCAAAAATTGTAATAAATAGAAAATTTTACTTGCATTAATTTCTTACAAAACTAGTAAACAAATATCAATCATTACACATGGATATCAAAGTTGTCAGATGTCAAATACAATGAATTTAGGTTACAAAAAAACTGAAACTTTGTTTGGTTACAAAAAAACTGAGAAATCTCTCTAGCTTTCTCAGATGTCAAATCCTAGAAATAGATCCCTCTCTTTTCCTTCAACCAGGTTGCAAATTCGTTGTTTTTTGAAAAGTAGTCATCTGGAGCGCTCTTCAAACATGTAAAGTAGGCATGTCTGCACAAGTACAAAAAAAAATTAGAAGAGACAAACTAAATCTTGTCACTCATGCTAGATTCAATACTACACAAAATTATGTACATAAAAAAAAGGCAGAATGCTTAACAGACAACACAAAGCTGGCCTAAAGTTTGATTCAATATTTCACTTAGACAAACTATAACCTAAAGAACAAAACACCAGCAAATACGGAACCATTGCAAATAAGGAACCAAAGTGATACACACAACAAATCTAGAATAAAGGAAAATACAAAGAAGTGGATTATAACACCAAACATATACATTAACCAAATCATTTAGATGTACTTGATCAAATTTAACTAAGAAGTTGCAAGATAGATTAGTTCTGGAAAGAGCAAATATGGCCAGTGCTCTATTTTAAACCAATAAATTGTCATTATGGACTAAAGAACATTATTGCATAAGTAGAGTGTTATTCATGAAAATATTGTCTATTTCTAATGTGAAAAAGAGAAACCTTTACGGATTCAAAGCTAGCTTTTTGAGTTGAATCATGTCATGTCATTGATGTGGATGTATTAGTAGTTATCTATCTTATTTGTATAGCAGTGTCATTCTGTCCAAGCTAGCTTCTGATTATTAACATGCAATGAGAAATTTAATACATGGAATGCAAATACATTTCTAAAATGTCCTTTTGTTGAAAATATAAGTAATGCAGTTCTAGAGAGAATTAAACTTTTGGAAAACTGATCCAGGAAAAGGTTAGGGAAGGTTACTCTCAAGCAATGGCTATGTGTTAACTCAACTGCAGAAATTACTTGTAAGTTCCGATTGAACTGTGCTATTTTATCACATTCAGATCGAGAAACATAAAAATAATACTTTGAAAGTGTGCAGAAACACAATCTACAGAAGGGTTCTACCTCAGTTTAAAAAAAAAAATCTTGATACCTTAGGTATGTTGGCCACTTGCAAACTGCACCAAGCTCTTGTAGAGTCCACCTTAATACTAAGTTTAAGTCGAGTCATGAACAACATCTTCGTGCTCATTGCGAACAAACACCAAGTCAGGAACCTCTTCGATGCTTTCAACAGGCTTTTCCCATAAAAACAAAAGAGAAAAAAGGGTTTGTAGCATGAGAAATTTCCTCCAAAGAAGTATGGTGATGAATGTTAGAGACCGTCCATGAATCGTCAGCAGAAGGTAATCAATTTACCTGCCACAAATCCAGGAGGCGCCATAGCAGGAAATTGACAATCATAACCAAGCAAAACAGCTTGCCTGCCCAACTCCCGCATTTTAAGTATCTGATTGCATAGAAACAATAGGATAAATCAACGAAAAAGAAGTGATACTGACTGAACCATAATAAAGATCCCTGGCCATGCTCAGAACATTGTGTGTTTTCATAAAATTCAACATACAACCAAAAGAATTAAACATATGCCATTCAACTAAAAATGGTTTAGTAGATAAACAGAAAAGCCTAGTTAACAGAGTCAAAAGGGAACACTTATATTTGATTCTGCTTTCATCAATATAACCATGATATAAGTGAAGAATCACAATGTGATTTCCTATTTTCTCACCGTGGCAGGCGCTGCAACAGATTTTCATCAGATGACTGTAAAGCACGATCATAAACAATCTCTGTCCTTTTGGCCACATCATGCCAGCTATAAAGCTTCTTCATCTGATATAATGTATTGTAAGACATAATATTCTTTCAAATGTAAAGCATGCGTGTACATAATAGCAAAACTATCAAACACTATAAGGAAAGAATTTGGAAACATTGTTGAGTGCAACTTACTCGTTGGTGCATAACATATGGATCAATACTTGGAAGCATAACAATAGCTTTCCTAATAGCACGGACCATATCACCTGGATCAGGTTCTGAAAGCACAATCATGTCATCTGGAAGGACCTGCCATTCAACAAGGTAAAAATATATATGAGAAAAAAAATCTACAAAAAGCCATCAACAATATGCAGGCTTGGATGCATGCCTCTGGGACACCTCCAACTCTTGTGCTCACAGTTAACAAACCACAGCAAACATGCTTCTGATTTTAGAAACTCCCCATATAGTTCAGTAATAGATCCAGTTTCAATTCCTCCTATATTCAGAAAGTCAAGACAAATGAGCAAACATGCAATGGCTATCTACTGAAAACAAAATCCTAAGAATTTACCCTCCAAGATCTTATCAAGTTCCCTTGACCCAGATGTGATTTGAATTATTTCAAGGCGTTGAGCATGGAGTTGACTTGCACTAGTAAATCCCAGAGGTACCAACTTAGAAGCTGTACACAATTTGAATATTCAAAATTATAATGCTCAGAAAGTTCATATAATATATAAATTATTAGGCAACAGATAAATGGATTTCTAAATTGCTCAAGGATAGTTTAGAATTACCCGCTTCAATTATTTTGTCAACTTTTGCATCACTAATCCCTTTGATTTGCAGCAGATCTTTCCTTGGAGTATATGCAACAGATTCCACAGTACAAAGTCCAGCATCTTTTAGCTTCTTGACATCTACGGCAGCAATCCCAGATGCCTTCATAATAAAAGAACTCACTGACATATTAACTGAAATTGTTGGAAATAACAAATCCATCCTCTTGAAGTGACTATGGAAATACAAATCAAGCTACCATTTGATCCAGAAGGAAAACATGCAACATTTATGCAAACCGACTACTTCTACAAGCTTAGGTACTTATAACTAAGGGGTATCTAGTTTGTTTACTACAATTATGATTCTTCTAACCATCATAGTCAACAAAAAGCAAGAAATCTTTGCAATAGAACAAATTTAAAGCATTAAAGTTTCAATTTTGCCCGAACTGTCACACTGCTGAAGATGTTAACTTAAGAAGCACTACTATGAATATTGAGGAGGATCAATTTGAACTGAACAACAATATAATTACTCGAAGAAAAAAAATGAAATGTAGAAACTTACTTGATTTGGGATGGCTTCTTACAGAATACAACAAATGAAATGACATCCTGCGGAAACAACACAAAATCAGGGGAAACTTACTTGATTTGGCAGGCTGGAGCGGAAGTCTCGGCGGCGAAGTCTCTGCACGGGCTGGGTGGAAGGCTCGGCGGCAAGCAATCGCAGGAACCCGGAGAGGAAGTTTAGGGTTCGTGCGAGAGGGAGCCGCGGCGTCCGAAGAGGAAGTCTCGGCGGCGAAGTCTCTGCACGGACTGGGTGGAAGGCTCGGCGGCAAGAAATCGCAGGACGCCGGAGAGGAAGTTTAGGGTTCGGGCGAGAGGGACCTGCGGCGTCCGGAGAGGAAGTCTCGGCGGCGAAGTCTCTGCACGAACTGAGTGGAAGGTTCGGCGGCGCAGGAAGTAGGGTTCGGGGGCGACAGGGAGGCGCGGCGTGAAGTTTAGGGTTGGGGAGAGTTGAACCGCGGCGTGTTCGGGCAAGAGGGAGCGGTTTAACGGGTCGGTAGGGTTAGAAAATAACAGCGGTTATTGTAAACCGCCGGAGAAAATAAAATATAGCGGCGGTTAAATTCTAAACCGCCGTGAATAACATTTTAAACTGTCGCAAATCACTAAACCGCCGCAAATCAAATTTAAACCGCCGCTAAAAATTTGTTTTTGCGGCGGTTAATTCAAACCGCCGGGAAAAAAGACAATAGCGGCGGTTTTAAAAACCGCCGGTAAATAACTGCCGCAAAACTGTGATTTTTTAGTAGTGTGATTTCGATTTTTTCTTTGTTTATTATGAGAAGGTATCTATGCTTGATCAATTTTGAGTTAGATTCAGGTTTAACCTTCAATCGATTAAGTACACATTTCAAGAATTGATTTGCAGACACAGAGGTCTTTTTGGTTATCGGAGCAACGACCACTTTCTAAGATAAAATCAATTCAAGAAATTATGGACTTAACCAATTTATTGATAAACCTTGGTCTAACTAGTCTAGGATGTGATGAGGTAGCTTCGGTCAGTTCGGTTCGACTCAGTAAATCAAGTCAGTTACTCCTTATCCTTCTTGACCACTTTATCTAGTCTCCCTCACGTACTATCATCTCGCCCCACCCTGGTACTAGGTTGGCAAGAATTGATCAGGTAGTTGGTCCTTAAACTAGCCTAATTTCTAATGCAGAAAAGTAAATCTAAGTTATATAAGAAATCAAGCAATGCGTTTTGGTTCCCCCGGGATCGTGTCCCTTGATTGGTTGAACCAAGTGGACCTGATCCTTGGGAATTAAAAATTGGTTAGGTCCGACTGGGTTAACCAGTCGGGACTTCGGAACCCACGCTCGGACTCGTGTTCCGTTTCTACGTGTAAGTGCAATGAATGATCTATTTTTAGCCGCATACCTGATGCTCGATCGGTTGTATCCAGCCTTCTGCAATCCAAGCATC
>NW_027430352.1:0-3812 GCF_044706935.1 Curcuma longa | reverse complement strand
TCCCGGAGGCGGCGGCCTCTTAGCAAGGATGAAGTCCCGGAGGCGCGACCTCTTGGCAAGGATGTCTTAGCACGATGAAGTCGAGGAAAATGTCTCAAGCTAGTGCAAGGAAGAGCACGAGGCTTGTGGAAGACGTTTGAAGGCTTACATCAAGGCTAAAGATTGAAGAAAAGCTGAAAAGGGAGTTTTCAGCTGTGGCAGTCAACTGGCCCTGCCAGCAGTCGACTGGGGATGATCCGGAGCACGCACAGTCAAACACAGAAAGATCAGTCGAGTTGACAGTCGACTGGAGCAGTCGACTGGCCATAGAGCAGTCGACTGATATACTGCCGTTGGAGAGACAACTGATTTAATTAAATGCATATTTAATTCCCGTTGAAGCCCATCAGTCGACTGGCCTTAGGAGCAGTCGACTGGTGCACTGAAATTCATAAAAAGAGCAGTCAACGTCGCAGAGAAGGAGAACAGCATTTTCTTTCATCTTTTCATTGCTCTCTGTGATCTGAAAAAGCTTTCTCTTCCTCTCATACTTCATTAGAGATCTTGTACGAGGAAGACATCAGTTTGTGAGGGTTTCTCCGCCTTCGAAGTGTGATTCGAAAAGGAGGGTTTTTCTCATAGTGGAATCGTCGGTGTGTGCGTGTGGATCCTTGGATTAGTCACCTCGTAGAGGTGGATACCAAGTAAATCGAACGGGTTAGCATTGTGATTCTTTTTCTTTGTTCTTCTCTTAGAGGCGGAATATCTTTGCAGGAGAAAATCTCGAAAATCACTATTCACCCCCTCTAGCGAACGCATCGATCCCAACAGACTCCACACACCATGTTTATCTACAATATAGATTAAATGGACACTTGCATAAAAACTAAATGCAAATATTGACCAAATGTGATTCTTATTTCAGAATATTTATTTACACAGCTGGAGTGGGTAGGAGCTTATTCCTGGAATGGAACAGGAGGCGTCAGACTAACCCAGGATTTCAGTAGAAATTTGAAGTTAGACACACAAGGTAAAGCTAGGTTGGCTTGGTTGTTTTCATGCTTGTTTTGTAGGAACCATAATGCAGGGTCAACTTCAACGAGTCATAACTTTTGACTCGGGACTCGAAATGAGGCACGGTCGAATGCATTGCGAAGCCCTTTCAGAGCTCTACAAAAAAGGTTTCTGGAGTCGACTCAAATTCTAGCTAGAGTCAACTCAGATGAGCACTTGAGTCGACTCAGAAGGGCACTTGAGCCGACTCGGCCAGCAGATAATGAGCAGGATGAAGTTCTATCTACCACGTAAGCTGGAGTCGACCCAGATTGGCATCTGAGTCAACTCAGGAGCAGTATAAAAGGATATCAGCATGTAGAAACTGTTAGGATCGGTGCGTTCGCTAGAGGGGGGTGAATAGCATTTTTTAACTTTCTCTATAAATTTGTTAGCGGAAGCAAAAAGATAAATATAAATTGCAAATAACCAAATGCTAACCCGGTTCGATTTACTTGGTATCCACCTCAACGAGGTGACTAATCCAAGGATCCATACATGCAGCCGACGATTCCACTATGAAAAAATCTCCTACTCGAAGCACGCTTCGAAGGCGGAGAAACTTACAACAGAGTTCCTTCCTCGTACAAGATCTTGTAGTGAAGTTTTAGGAGGAAGAGAAAGAGTTTCTACAATGTCAGAGAGCTGTCAGGAAGATGAAAGATTCAAGTATTTTTCTCTGTGACATTGACCGCTCTTTTTATAAAATTCCGTGCATCATTCGACTGCTCTAAGGCTAGTTGACTGATGGGCTTCAAACGACTATTTAATCCATATTTAATTTTCCAGTTGTCACCCAACGGCAGTCTATTAGTCGACTGATACCAGTCGACTGTACCTCTCGACTGATTTTTCTATGCTTGTTTGTGTGTGCTTCGGATCAACCCCAATCGACTGCTGGCAGGGCCAGTCGACTGCCAGAGTTGAAAACTTTCCTTTCAGCTTCTCTTCATCCCTTAGCCTTGATGCAAGCCTTCAAACGTCTTCCACAAGCCTCGTGCTCTTTCTTGCACTAGCTTGAGACGTTTCCCTCGACTTCATCATACTAAGACATCCTTGCCAAGAGGCCTCGCCTCCGGGACTTCATCCTTTGCCAAGAGGCCGCACCTCCGGGACTTCATCCTTGCCAAGAGGTCGCGCCTCCGTGACTTCACCAAATGTAAGATCGATTCCTAGGCTTTCCTGTGGACTCAAACCACACATGTTACAACAAATATTGTTAAACTGATTTAGCCAAACATTAAAATCCAAATTACTTAGGAAAATTGCCCCAACAGAAATAAGACATTCAAGCCAATTAACCTCCCTGCTCAACTAGAAGTGCTTCTAAACACGAACGGGGCCAGACGCTTGCTACCGGGGAAGATCCAAGGAGTGCACGACGCTCAGGACTTCCGGAACGGCGAGTTTGGTTCTTTTTATTTACACTATCTTACTTTAAAGTTATTGTCTTTGTTATTACTTTTGGACTGTAAGACGGGTTTCTCCGCCTCCGAACAACTTCAGAAAGGAGACCACTAGTGGACGGGCGCCTCCCGTACATAGGCCTTGGATGTACTAACCCTGGGGGGTTAGGAACCAAGTAAATCTGTGGGTCCTTGTGTTTTGTGTTCTAATATTCCGCTGCGAGTTTTGATAGATTCGAACAAACAAATTTTGTAAAAGCGACACGCGCTATTCACCCCCCCCCTCTAGCGCGTACATCGATCCTACAATTGGTATCAGAGCAGGTGTGCTCTTGATTGGACTCACCGCCAAGGGAGCAAGACGGCAAAGATGGAGGGGGAAAAAGGTAATAATTTAAATTTTAAATTTAAATTTCATATTATATGTTTTAAGTGCAGGGAGAGAGGGCACTACAAAAATAAGTGTCCTACTCGAAAGATTCGGACGGCACCACCGGCGATAAAGGAGCAACCGATGCTAGGAGCCCGAAGAAACAAGGACCACATCAAATGCTTCAAGTGCCAGAAAAATGGCCACTACAAGAACCGGTGCCCGGAGAGAACACAACAAAAAAAATAGCATTCTGCGATGAAATTTGCGACGAATTTTGTCAAAAAATTCGTCGCAAAAACATTTCCAACGAAATTTGCGACGAACAATTTTCGTTGCTATAAAATCGTCGCCAAGCTTCTGCGACGAAAAATTGGTGTTTGTCGCAAATATTTGCGACGAAAAACTGAATTCGTCGCATAATTCGTCGCCAATTGGCGACGAATAACAGTTCGTCGCCAATTGGCGACAAATCAGTTTCGTCGCCAATTGGCGACGAAAAACTCTATTCGTCGCCAATTGGCGACGAATTCGTTTTCGTCGCCAATTGGCGACGAAACTGATCGCCAATTGGCGACGAACTGATTTCGTCGCCAATTGGCGACGAAACTGATTTGTCGCCAATTGGCGACGAACACAGAATTCGTCGCCAATTGGCGACAATTGTCGCCAATTGGCGACGAAAATCAAATTCGTTGCCAATTGGCGATGAATTCTGCGACGAATATAGTTTTCGTCGCAAAAAATCGATAAACAGTAAGTTACGATATAATTGCAACGATCACTGTTTCGTCGCAAAATTCGTCGCCAATTGGCGACGAATTTGTTTTCATCGCAAAATTCGTTGCAAAATTAAAAAAAATAAACGACAACAATTTATTTTTTTAATATTCCTTGTAATACATATAATATCGATCCAATCGGATCGATTTACAAATACATTTAACCTGTAACAATCAACCATATCAAATCTATAACAAACCAAACAATCCACATAACAT